>NC_069500.1:351827625-352127625 GCF_027579735.1 Bombina bombina
GAAGTCAAATTTTAAGGTAAGAAAAAAATTGATTTATTCATATGCATTATCCCAAATATGAAACTGACTGTCTGAAATAAGGAACGTTGAACATCCTGAGTCAAGGCAAATAAATGTTTGAATACATATATTTAGAACTTTTATATAAAAGTGCCCAACCATAGCTTAGAGTGTCACAGAAAATAAGACTTACTTACCCCAGGACACTCATCTACATGTAGTAGAAAGCCAAACCAGTACTGAAACGAGAATCAGTAGAGGTAATGGTATATATAAGAGTATATCGTCGATCTGAAAAGGGAGGTAAGAGATGAATCTCTACGACCGATAACAGAGAACCTATGAAATAGACCCCGTAGAAGGAGATCATTGAATTCAAATAGGCAATACTCTCCTCACATCCCTCTGACATTCACTGCACGCTGAGAGGAAAACCAGGCTCCAACCTGCTGCGGAGCGCATATCAACGTAGAACCTAGCACAAACTTACTTCACCACCTCCATAGGAGGCAAAGTTTGTAAAACTGATTTGTGGGTGTGGTGAGGGGTGTATTTATAGGCATTTTGAGGTTTGGGAAACTTTGCCCCTCCTGGTAGGAATGTATATCCCATACGTCACTAGCTCATGGACTCTTGCTAATTACATGAAAGAAATAGTTATCTATAGCTGCATAACACATCACTATAACATTTGCTAAGAAACAGTAATGGCATATAATTTCTTAGGGAGAAGACACCAAAATGTGTCTTCACCGTGTAGCCAAAGATTGTAGCACTAGCCCTCGGTGCAGGTTTGCTACTCTTAAAATGACATGCTGTAACGAATAAGCGCAGGCTTTTAGATATTTTCCAGCACCCTATACAATGTGTGGAAGAGCAATAGCTAAACTAAAATGTAAATAGCAATGTATATATATATAAAAAAAAATCTAGGTTTTCACTAGGCCAAAGTCCTTAAACTTTTACATTTGGCACAAAAGCATATTTTTGAATGTTAAAGGGACATTCAACACTTTGAGATGATAATATAAAATGATAATTTGTAAAAATAAATAAAAATAAATAAAACAGAATTTATGTTTACCTGATAAATTTCTTTCTCCTACGGTGTATCCGGTCCACGGCTTCATCCTTACTTGTGGGATATTCTCTTCCCCTACAGGAAGTGGCAAAGAGAGCACACAGCAGAGCTGTCCATATAGCTCCCCTCAGGCTCCGCCCCCCCAGTCATTCGACCGACGGTTAGGAGAAAAAGGAGAACCATAAGGTGCAGTGGTGACTGTAGTTTACAAAAAATAAATTTAAACCTGACCAAAATGCCAGGGTGGGCCGTGGACCGGATACACCGTAGGAGAAAGAAATTTATCAGGTAAACATAAATTCTGTTTTCTCCTACATTGGTGTATCTGGTCCACGGCTTCATCCTTACTTGTGGGAACCAATACCAAAGCTTTAGGACACGGATGAAGGGAGGGAACAAGTCAGGTAACCTAAACGGAAGGCACCACTGCTTGCAAAACCTTTCTCCCAAAAATAGCCTCCGAAGAAGCAAAAGTAATGAATTTGTAAAATTTTGCAAACGTATGCAGTGAAGACCAAGTCGCTGCCTTACAAATCTGTTCAACAGAAGCCTCATTCTTGGAAGCCCATGTGGAAGCCACAGCTCTAGTAGAGTGAGCTGTAATTCGTTCAGGAGGCTGCCTTCCAGCAGTCTCATAAGCCAACCGGATGATGCTTTTCAGCCAGAAAGACAGAGAGGTCGCAGTCGCCTTTTGACTTCTCCTCTTGCCAGAATAGACGACAAACAAGGACGATGTTTGTCTGAAGCCTTTAGTTGCTTTTAGATAAAACTTTAAAGCACAAACCCCATCAAGATGGTGTAACTGACGTTCCTTGTTAGAAACTGGATTAGGACACAGAGAAAGAACAACTATTTCCTGGTTGATATTCTTATTGGAAACCACTTTTGGAAGAAAACCAGGTTTGGTATGTAAAACGACCTTATCTGTATGAAACACCAGATAGGGTGAATTACACTGCAAAGCAGACAATTCAGAAACTCTTCTAGCAGAAGAAATAGCTACAAAAAAACAAAACTTTCCAAGATAGTAACTTAATATCTATGGAATGTAGAGGTTCAAACGGAACCCCTTGAAGAACTGAAAGAACTAAATTTAGACTCCATGGAGGAGCCACAGGTCTGTAGACAGGCTTGATTCTGACTAAAGCCTGTACAAACCCTGAATATCTGGCATGGCTGCCAGACGCTTGTGTAACCAAACAGACAGAGCAGATATCTGTCCCTTAAAAGAACTAGCTGACAGACCTTTCTCCAATCCTTCTTGGAGAAAAGATAGTATCCTTGGAATCCTAATCTTACTCCATGAGTAACCCTTGGATTCGCACCAGCAAGATATTTCCGCCATATCTTATGGTAAATTTTCCTGGTGACAGGCTTTCTAGCCTGGATCAGAGTATCTATAACTGATTCCGAAAACCCACGTTTAGCTAGAATCAAGCGTTCAATCTCCAAGCAGTCAGTTGCAGAGAAACTAGGTTTGGATGTTCGAATCGACCTTGAATTAGAAGGTCCTGCCTCAAAGGCAGCTTCCATGGTGGAACCGATGACATATTCACCAGGTCTGCATACCAAGTCCTGCGTGGTCACGCAGGAGCTATTAGAATTACTGAAGCCTTCTCCTGTACAGAGTCTATTAGAAAAAAATGGCTTACCAAACCCAGTGGGAATTTCTGACAGTCTTCTAGCATTACATGACTGATCATACCTGAAGCAGTTAAGCCTGCAAACTGTTCCCCCCAACTGATGTTCTCTGGTTAACAGTCCTGCGTGGGAACAGCAATGGATTTTAGTTACTGGTGCTAAAATCATACTCCTCTCAACAGAAATCTTCATCACTTTCTGCTGTAGAGTAAATAGTACAAACCGGCACTATTTTAAAATAAACTCTTGATAGAAGAAATAAAAAACTACAACACCACATACTCTTTACCACCCCCGTGGAGATGCTACTTGTTCAGAGCGGCAAAGAGAATGACTGGGAGGGCGGAGCCTGAGGGGAGCTATATGGACAGCTCTGCTGTGTGCTCTCTTTGCCACTTCCTGTAGGGGAAGAGAATATCCCACAAGTAAGGATGAAGCCGTGGACCGGATACACCAATGTAGGAGAAAAAAACTGCAATATGGGGGCGGAGCCTAGCCAGTCAGGGAGATGGCTGCATAATCTAGTAGCTCCTAAGCCCTACTTCCAAACCGCATGCATAGACCTGGGGGATCGTTTTGAGCACACACCACAAAAACGAAGCAGTTTTTCCGAAACCGGAAGGGAAGCCCTGCATGCAACTTGCTACAGCTCCACTACACACTAGAAATTATCCACAGTGCCGTTTTCCACACAGGGGCAGAGCCTGGAGCCAGCCCTTAGCTGCCACCTCAGCTGCTTTTACAAAAGGAGATCCACCACAAAGGGCACTGTCTTGGAACTCCCCAGCCTGAACCTTCTCTAAGCTACAGGAAACAGGCTTCTCTACACAGGGGACACTGGATGAACACAGAGGTGAGCTGGCTCCTGCATAGACACAAGTTCCATAGCACACTGAATGCACTGCCATACTTTAGAACAGTTGGGGCATTTTGGGCACAAATCTCAGGGCCCTCACTATCCAAAACCCCTGCGCTAAGTATAAGCATATAGATTGCTATCTCAGGCAGGGAAATTCGACTTTGACAACACTTTACACGCATACTGCGTTGGGGCCTGGACTGCGACCTCACAATGTCACCCCACTCTGCACGCACCAGCCTTTAGGCATCAGAACCCACCCTGACATTAAGCACCTCTGGATATGCCTGGCCGCAGAAACTCTAAAACAAACAACGTAAACAGCTCCAAGCTAATGCAACAATTCCTCAAACAACAAGATCTAGCCGCAAAATCACCGAAAATGGCCGCACTTACAGAACAGCAGCAACACGAGAAAGAAACTACAAGCGCGCCCACCATTACGAAAGATGATCTGTAAAACCTATGCACGAAAGATGATATTAAAGATATCTTAGGAGAGGTCAAAAATTGGTATGGGAACTAAAAAGAGACCTATCTAAAGTCACACAAAGGGTCTCGGTCTTAGAGGAGAGCCACAACACGGTCAATAATGACATACAGCACATTTCCAAAGTTGCATACGACCAAGAAGAAACTATACATCAACTGATGGAGAAAGTTGAGGACCTGGACAACAGAGGCAGACGTAACAACCTGCGCATACGTGGGATCCCAGAGACAATCCAGCCAAACGCCATAAAAGGCTGCCTTCAGGACTTGTTCAGGACTCTGACGGGTCCAAAGAGCACCGCAGATATACGCATTGAAAGAGCCCACAGGGCCCTGAGAGCAAAGCCCCCCTCCCCGAAGGCGCCCCCTCGGGACATAATTGTAAAGCTATTAGATTACAAGGACAGAGAAGAAAGCTTGAGACAGGCCAGACAAAAACAAAAAGTAAAGCCCGGTGGATTCCACATCCAGATCTTCGCAGACCTCAGTCCAGCAACACTGCAGAAGAGGAAGGAGCTGAGCTTCATCCCCACAGTCTTGAGGGAGCAGCAGATCCCGTACCGGTGGAGATTCCCGGTCAGCATTGCCGCATCTAAGAGAGATACAACAGCCATCCTTAGGTCTCTGGAGGACATGCCAAGATTCAACAAAACCTATTAACACCATAAATGTGAAAGGGCTGAATAGTCCAGAAAAGAGGTCCATGGCCTTTAAAGACCTCTACAAAACCCCCAGTGATATCCTATTTATACAGGAGACACACTTTAAGAGAGGACACAAACCCAAACTCCTGAGCCACAAATATAGAACAAGCTTTCTGGCTTCGTGCGGTACCAGGAAGGGAGGGGTAGGCATTATACTTAAAAATTCCCTACACTTTCAAGCGACCCACATAGAGAAAGATAAGGATGGCAGGTACCTGATTCTGGTTTATAATTCAATAGGCCAATTACCCTTGCAAACATATATCTCCCAAATAAAGAACAGCACACTTTATTCAGACACATAACCAACCTTCTACTAGAACACACCCAGGGGACACTATTCATGGGGGACGACTTTAATTTATCACTGGACCCGACAATGGACACCTCTACAGGCATCACTAATACCCCTAAACGAGTTCTAAAATCGGTAGCTAATAAACTACACCAACTACGGCTGCACGACATCTGGAGGAACTTTAATCCTGACATCAGGGACTACACCTTTTACTCACACAACACATATACCAGAATAGATCACATACATACAGACCAGTTGGGCCTTTCCATGATTACTGACTCGCAAATTTTGCCACATGGTCGAATCACGCCTCGGTACAAGCCACAGCGCCCCTTCATCTGGCGGATGGATGCCTTCCTACTAGGGAATGCACTAACTAAACAGGCTGTAGACCAATTCATAGAAAACTATTTTAGAGAAAATTACACAGACTACATAACCTCAGCCACTCTTTGTGAGGCACACAAGTGCATCATAAGAGGTGAACTGATAGCGCACAAAGCCAGGGGAAAAAAAAAAATCGAACAGACAATTTATAAATTCTACTCTGTCCCAAATTAGCTACTGGGAAAAAGAGCACAAAAAACATCCACAGGCCACCAGCATACTTAAATCACTAACAAAGTCTAGGAAAGACCTCAAAGACCACCTAATCAAAGAACACCAAAATAAAGCAGCACTGCTGAAACAAAAATACTTTGATATCCAAGATAAAGTGGGGTCCTCTCTTGCTAAAACACTTAAGAGAACCCAATTAAATGCACACATGCACTCTATTATCAACAAACAAGGAGATCTTCAAAAGGAGAGTAAAAATATAGCAGAAGTGTTCAGACATTACTATGCAATCCTGTACAATTTAGACAGGACTTGGACTTACCAACCTTAGATAGAGACGAATCAGATCAGAATCAGCCTGAATCTGCCCATCTCAGCGGAGAAAACAAAAAAACATAATTTATGCTTACCTGATAAATTCCTTTCTCCTGTAGTGTAGTCAGTCCACGGGTCATCATTACTTATGGGATATTAACTCCTCCCCAACAGGAAGTGCAAGAGGATCACCCAAGCAGAACTGCTATATAGCTCCTCCCCTCTACGTCACACCCAGTCATTCGACCGAGAACCAAACGAGAAAGGAGAAACTATAGGGTGCAGTGGTGACTGGAGTATAATTAAAAAATTTAGACCTGCCTTAAAAAACAGGGCGGGCCGTGGACTGACTACACTACAGGAGAAAGGAATTTATCAGGTAAGCATAAATTATGTTTTCTCCTGTTAAGTGTAGTCAGTCCACGGGTCATCATTACTTATGGGATACCAATACCAAAGCTAAGTACACGGATGACGGGAGGGACAGGCAGGATCTCTATACGGAAGGAACCACTGCCTGAAGAACCTTTCTCCCAAAAACAGCCTCCGAAGAAGCAAAAGTGTCAAATTTGTAAAATTTGGAAAAAGTATGAAGAGAAGACCAAGTTGCAGCCTTGCAAATCTGTTCAACAGAGGCCTCGTTCTTAAAGGCCCAAGTGGAAGCCACAGCTCTAGTAGAATGAGCTGTAATCCTTTCAGGAGGTTGCTGTCCAGCAGTCTCATAGGCTAAGCGTATTATGCTACGAAGCCAAAAGGATAGAGAGGTAGTAGATGCTTTTTGACCTCTCCTCTGTCCAGAATAAACGACAAACAGGGAAGAAGTTTGTCGAAAATCTTTAGTTGCCTGTAAATAAAATTTCAGGGCACGGACTACATCTAGATTGTGCAGAAGTCGTTCCTTCTTTGAAGAAGGGTAAGGACACAATGATGGAACAACAATCTCTTGATTGATATTCTTGTTAGTGACTACCTTAGGTAAGAACCCAGGTTTAGTACGCAGAACTACCTTATCTGAATGAAAAATCAGATACGGAGAATCACAATGTAAGGCTGATAATTCAGAGACTCTACGAGCCGAGGAAATAGCCATCAAAAACAGAACTTTCCAAGATAACAGCTTGATATCAATGGAGTGAAGGGGTTCAAACGGAACACCCTGTAAAACGTTAAGAACTAAGTTTAAGCTCCACGGCGGAGCAACAGATTTAAACACAGGCTTAATTCTGGCCAAAGCCTGAAAAAAAGCCTGAACGTCTGGAACTTCTGACAGACGCTTGTGTAAAAGGATGGACAGAGCTGAGATCTGTCCCTTTAACGAACTAGCAGATAAACCCTTTTCTAAACCTTCTTGTAGAAAAGACAATATCCTAGGAATCCTAACCTTACTCCATGAGTAACCCTTGGATTCGCACCAGTGTAAGTATTTACGCCATATTTTATGGTAAATTTTCCTGGTAACAGGTTTCCTAGCCTGTATTAAGGTATCAATTACTGGCTCCGAAAATCCACGCTTTGATAAAATTAAGCGTTCAATTTCCATGCAGTCAGCTTCAGAGAAATTAGATTTTGATGTTTGAAAGGACCCTGAATTAGAAGGTCCTGTCTCAGAGGCAGAGACCAAGGTGGACAGGATGACATGTCCACTAGATCTGCATACCAGGTCCTGCGTGGCCACGCAGGCGCTATTAGAATCACTGATGCTTTCTCCTGTTTGATCCTGGCAATCAAACGAGGAAGCATCGGGAAGGGTGGAAACACATAAGCCATCCTGAAGGTCCAAGGTGCTGTCAAGGCATCTATCAGGACCGCTCCCGGGTCCCTGGACCTGGACCCGTAACGAGGAAGCTTGGCGTTCCGGCGAGACGCCATGAGATCCATATCTGGTTTGCCCCAACGACGAAGTATTTGGGCAAAGACCTCCGGATGAAGTTCCCACTCCCCCGGATGAAAAGTCTGGCGACTTAGGAAATCCGCCTCCCAGTTGTCCACTCCTGGGATGTGGATCGCTGACAGGTGGCAAGAGTGAGACTCTGCCCAGCGAATTATCTTTGATACTTCCATCATCGCTAAGGAACTTCTTGTCCCTCCCTGATGGTTGATGTAAGCCACAGTCGTGATGTTGTCCGACGGAAAACTGATAAACCTCAGAGTTGCTAACTGAGGCCAAGCCAGAAGGGCATTGAGAACTGCTCTCAATTCCAGAATGTTTATTGGAAGGAGACTCTCCTCTTGAGTCCATGATCCCTGAGCCTTCAGGGAATTCCAGACAGCGCCCCAACCTAGAAGGCTGGCGTCTGTAGTTACAATTGTCCAGTCTGGCCTGCTGAAGGGCATCCCCCTGGACAGATGTGGCCGAGAAAGCCACCATAGAAGAGAATCTCTGGTCTCCTGATCCAGATTCAGCGTAGGGGACAAATCTGAGTAATCCCCATTCCACTGACTTAGCATGCACAATTGCAGCGGTCTGAGGTGCAGGCGTGCAAAAGGAACTATGTCCATTGCCGCTACCATTAAGCCGATTACCTCCATGCATTGAGCCACTGACGGGTGTTGAATGGAATGAAGGGCACGGCAAGCATTTAGAAGCTTTGTTAACCTGTCCTCTGTCAGGTAAATTTTCATTTCTACAGAATCTATAAGAGTCCCCAAGAAGGGAACTCTTGTGAGTGGTAAGAGAGAACTCTTCTCCTCGTTTACTTTCCACCCATGTGATCTTAGAAATGCCAGTACTAACTCTGTATGAGACTTGGCAGTTTGAAAGCTTGACGCTTGTATCAGAATGTCGTCTAGGTACGGAGCTACCGAAATTCCTCGCGGTCTTAGTACCGCCAGAAGAGAGCCCAGAACCTTTGTAAAGATTCTTGGAGCCGTAGCCAACCCGAAGGGAAGAGCTACAAACTGGTAATGCTTGTCTAGGAAGGCAAACCTTAGACACCGGTAATGTTCTCTGTGAATCGGTATATGAAGGTAAGCATCCTTTAAATCCACTGTGGTCATGTACTGACCTCTTTGGATCATGGGTAAGATTGTCCGAATAGTTTCCATCTTGAATGATGGAACTCTTAGGAATTTGTTTAGGATCTTTAAATCCAATATTGGTCTGAAGGTTCCCTCTTTTTTGGGAACCACAAACAGATTTGAGTAAAACCCTTGTCCGTGTTCCGACCGCGGAACTGGATGGATCACTCCCATTAGAAAAAGGTCTTGTACACAGCGTAGAAACGCCTCTTTCTTTATCTGGTTTGTTGACAACCTTGAAAGGTGAAATCTCCCTTGTGGAGGAGAAGCTTTGAAGTCCAGAAGATATCCCTGAGATATGATCTCCAACACCCAGGGATCCTGGACATCTCTTGCCCAAGCCTGGGCGAAGAGAGAGAGTCTGCCCCCCACTAGATCCGTTACCGGATCGGGGGCCCTCACTTCATGCTGTCTTAGGGGCAGCAGCAGGCTTTCTGGCCTGCTTGCCCTTGTTCCAGGCCTGGTTAGGTTTCCAGCCTTGTCTGTAGCGAGCAACAGCTCCTTCCTGTTTTGGAGCAGAGGAAGTTGAAGCTGCTCCTGCCTTGAAATTACGAAAGGCACGAAAATTAGACTGTCTAGCCCTGGGTTTGGCTCTGTCTTGAGGCAGGGCATGGCCTTTACCTCCCGTAATATCAGCGATAATTTCTTTCAAACCGGGCCCGAATAAAGTCTGCCCCTTGAAAGGTATGTTAAGTAGTTTCGATTTAGAAGTTACATCAGCTGACCAGGATTTTAGCCACAGCGCTCTGCGTGCCTGAATGGCGAATCCGGAATTCTTAGCCGTAAGTTTAGTTAAATGTACTACGGCATCAGAAATAAATGAATTAGCTAGCTTAAGGGTTTTAAGCTTAAGTGAAATCTCATCTAATGTTGCTGAGTCAAGGGTCTCTTCCAGAGACTCAAACCAAAATGCTGCCGCAGCCGTGACAGGCGCAATGCATGCAAGGGGTTGTAATATAAAACCTTGTTGAACAAACATTTTCTTAAGGTAACCCTCTAACTTTTTATCCATTGGATCTGAAAAAGCACAGCTATCCTCCACCGGGATAGTGGTACGCTTAGCTAAAGTAGAAACTGCTCCCTCCACCTTAGGGACCGTTTGCCATAAGTCCCGTGTGGTGGCGTCTATTGGAAACATTTTTCTGAATATAGGAGGGGGTGAGAAAGGCACACCGGGTCTGCCCCACTCCTTAGTAATAATTTCAGTAAGTCTCTTAGGTATAGGAAAAACGTCAGTACTCGTCGGTACCGCAAAATATTTATCCAACCTACACATTTTCTCTGGGATTGCAACTGTGTTACAATCATTCAGAGACGCCAACACCTCCCCTAGCAATACACGGAGGTTTTCCAGCTTAAACTTAAAATTTGAAATGTCTGAATCCAATTTAATTGGATCAGATCCGTCACCCGCAGAATGAAGCTCTCCGTCCTCATGCTCTGCATATTGTGACGCAGTATCAGACATGGCCCTAGCATTATCAGTATACTCTGTTCTCATCCCAGAGTGATCTCGTTTACCTCTAAGTTCTGGCAATTTAGACAAAACTTCAGTCATAACATTAGCCATGTCTTGTAAAGTGATTTGTAATGGCCGCCCTGATGTACTTGGCGTTACAATATCACGCACCTCCTGAGCGGGAGATGCAGGTACTGACACGTGAGGCAAGTTAGTCGGCATAACTTCCCCCTCGTTGTCTGGTGAATGTTGCTTAACATGTACAGATTGACTTTTATTTAAAGTAGCATCAATGCAATTAGTACATAAATTTCTATTGGGCTCCACCTTGGCTTTTGAACATATTGCACAAAGAGTTTCCTCTGTGTCAGACATGTTTAAACAAACTAGCAATTAGACTAGCAAGCTTGGAAATACTTTTCAACTAAATTTACAAGCAATATGTAAAATCGTTACTGTGCCTTTAAGAAGCACACAAAAAACTGACACAGTTGAATAAAAATGAACCGGATTAATTATATAAACCAAATTTAGCAAAGGATTGCACACATTAGCAATGGATGATTAACCCTTAATATCAGAAAAAAACGTATAACAATTGACAATATAAGCGTTTTTATCACAGTCAAGCACAGTCTCACAGGTCTGCTGTGAGTGATTACCTCCCTCAAAAACTAGTTTTGAAGACCCCTGAGCTCTGTGGAGACGTCCTGGATCATGCAGGGAGAAAAAGACAGACTGTGACTGAATTTCTGATGCGTAGTAAAAGCGCCAAAATAGGCCCCTCCCACTCACACTACAAAAGTGAGGGAAGCTCAGTAAACTGTTTTAATTTAAAACAACGACAGCCATGTGGAAAATAAAGCCCAAAACAATTTTCACCAAGTACCTCAGATAATAAAACGATTTAACATGCCAGTAAACGTTTAAAATCTAATATATGAAATGTCATTAAAAAGCCTGCTGCTAGTCGCTCACACTGCAAGTTAGGCTAAAAGTTATATGCATACAGTATTTTCCCAGTGAAGTGCCATTCCCCAGAAATACTTAAGTGTAAACATATATACATGTCAGCCTGATACCAGTTGCTACTACTGCATTTAAGGCTGTACTTACATTATATCGGTATTAGCAGTATTTTCAAAGTCAATTCCATTCCTTAGAAAATAATATACTGCAACATACCTCTTTGCAGGTGAACCTGCCCGCTGTCCCCTGATCTGAAGTTACCTTACTCCTCAGAATGGCCGAGAACAGCAAACGGATCTTAGTTACGTCCGCTAAGATCATATACAAAAACTCAGGTAGATTCTTCTTCAAATTCTGCCTAAGAAGGAAACAACACACTCCGGTGTCATTTAAAATAACAAACTTTTGATTGAAGATATAAAAAACTAAGTTTAATCACCACAGTCCTCTCACACATCCTATCTATTAGTTGGGTGCAAGAGAATGACTGGGTGTGACGTAGAGGGGAGGAGCTATATAGCAGTTCTGCTTGGGTGATCCTCTTGCACTTCCTGTTGGGGAGGAGTTAATATCCCAGAAGTAATGATGACCCGTGGACTGACTACACTTAACAGGAGAAACGTGATTTAAGACATGCCTGGAGGTAAAAGCCCAGGCCCAGACGGGTTTAACATGACATACTATAAGACATACATCCACCACCTCGCTTGTCCCTTAACAAACACCTTCAACTTATTAATTCACTCCGGAAGATTCTCAGGTAACTCACTTGAGGCTCACATCACAGTCCTCCCCAAACCAGGGAAAATACCAAATAGACCCAAAAATTTCCGCCCAATATCCCTCTTAAATTCTGACATAAAAATTTTCGCCAAGACTTGCAACAAGACAGAACAGATACTTACCTAAATTAATAAACACAGACCAGGTGGGCTTCATTCCGGGGAGGGAGGCTAGGGATAACATCCTGAAAACACTACAGATTATTTCCCACGCCCAAGCCACTCGCACCCCTACCGTTATAGTTTCCACAGACGCAGAGAAAGCCTTTCCTAAAAACAGTAATGCAGAAAATGAAATTCGGTGACAATTTCCTAGAATTGGTATTTTTCCTATATTCATCTCCCACTGCTAGGGTTAAGGTTAATGGCATTTTGTCAGACAGCTTCAATATATATATATATATATATATATATATATATATATATATATATATATATACACACATACATATATATATATATATACACACATATACATATACATATATATATATATATATATATATATATATATACACATACATACATACATACATACACACAGGGAGTGCAGAATTATTAGGCAAATGAGTATTTTGACCACATCATTCTCTTTATGCATGTTGTCTTACTCCAAGCTGTATAGGCTCAAAAGCCTACTACCAATTAAGCATATTAGGTGATGTGCATCTCTGTAATGAGAAGGGGTGTGGTCTAATGACATCAACACCCTATATCAGGTGTGCATAATTATTAGGCAACTTCCTTTCCTTTGGCAAAATGGGTCAAAAGAAGGACTTGACAGGCTCAGAAAAGTCAAAAATAGTGAGATATCTTGCAGAGGGATGCAGCACTCTTAAAATTGCAAAGCTTCTGAAGCGTGATCATCGAACAATCAAGCGTTTCATTCAAAATAGTCAACAGGGTCGCAAGAAGCGTGTAGAAAAACCAAGGCGCAAAATAACTGCCCATGAACTGAGAAAAGTCAAGCGTGCAGCTGCCAAGATGCCACCAGTTTGGCCATATTTCAGAGCTGCAACATCACTGGAGTGCCCAAAAGCACAAGGTGTGCAATACTCAGAGACATGGCCAAGGTAAGAAAGGCTGAAAGACGACCACCACTGAACAAGACACACAAGCTGAAACGTCAAGACTGGGCCAAGAAATTTCTCAAGACTGATTTTTCTAAGGTTTTATGGACTGATGAAATGAGAGTGAGTCTTGATGAGCCAGATGGATTGGCCCGTGGCTGGATTGGTAAAGGGCAGAGAGCTCCAGTCTGACTCAGACGCCAGCAAGGTGGAGGTGGAGTACTGGTTTGGGCTGGTATCATCAAAGATGAGCTTGTGGGGCCTTTTCGGGTTGAGGATGGAGTCAAGCTCAACTCCCAGTCCTACTGACAGTTTCTGGAAGACACCTTCTTCAAGCAGTGGTACAGGAAGAAGTCTGCATCCTTCAAGAAAAACATGATTTTCATGCAGGACAATGCTCCATCACACGCGTCCAAGTACTCCACAGCGTGGCTGGCAAGAAAGGGTATAAAAGAAGAAAATCTAATGACATGGCCTCCTTGTTCACCTGATCTGAACCCCATTGAGAACCTGTGGTCCATCATCAAATGTGAGATTTACAAGGAGGGAAAACAGTACACCTCTCTGAACAGTGTCTGGGAGGCTGTGGTTGCTGCTGCACGCAATGTTGATGGTGAACAGATCAAAACACTGACAGAATCCATGGATGGCAGGCTTTTGAGTGTCCTTGCAAAGAAAGGTGGCTATATTGGTCACTGATTTGTTTTTGTTTTGTTTTTGAATGTCAGAAATGTATATTTGTGAATGTTGAGATGTTATATTGGTTTCACTGGTAAAAATAAATAATTGAAATGGGTATATATTTGTTTTTTGTTAAGTTGCCTAATAATTATGCACAGTAATAGTCACCTGCACACACAGATAGCCCCCTAAAATAGCTAAAACTAAAAACAAACTAAAAACTACTTCCAAAAATATTCAGCTTTGATATTAATGAGTTTTTTGGGTTTATTGAGAACATGGTTGTTGTTCAATAATAAAATTAATCCTCAAAAATACAACTTGCCTAATAATTCTGCACTCCCTGTATATATATATATATATATATATATATATATATATATATATATATATAAAATAAGGAAAGAGGAAATCAAGAGGGTGTTATTTCCCGTGAGCTCACAGTAGAGCAACCTGATCCAACTCCTCTCTACTGTGAGCTCACGGGAAATAACACCCGGTATAAGTACCGGATATCTATTTCTTTACTGCAGATTCAACTGCTCCCTACAATCAAGATTCTCATCACCAAGAGGAAAAAGAGAGTCCAAGATTTTCCATTGATATCGGGCACATACAACCCACACAAGAGAGTCCAGGATTTCCATTCGCAGCAACATACCTCTGCCAAGGAGTCCCCTGGAAACAAAGATCCCAAGGGTTCTACTGAAACAAAGATTTCTCCAGTAAAGAACAAAGCAAATTGACCGGACAAGAGCCAAAAAAACATCTCTAATCCAAACAAGTCTACAACTTACCTCATAGGATTGAGGTCACCTCTGGTAAGCACAAAATCACTTACCCCAGACAAAGAAGTGTCGAATGATCTAAAGTATAAGACTGAACTTTTGAATATAATAACACTCCAAGGACATTATTTTTATGCCCTCTTCCTGCATTTCACCACTATAACAATCATTGTTTAGAAAGCAACACATTTACTTTACAAATAGTTAATATCTATTCCTTTGTCAAGCTGTGCGCCCTCTTGATTTCCTCTTTCCTTATTACATTCCTAACAGTGACACGGGTACACTGTATCAGTGGCAGCACGCATACACATCACTATTACTACTATTGTTGCAAAACAGCCATTACCAACAAAGTGTCAGAGTTTTTAGCGCAGGTGCCCCTCCTTTTTTCTAACATACATATATATATATATATATATATATATATATATATATATATATATATATATATATATATATATATATAAAATGGCACGAGGCAAGGTTGTCCTTTCGCCAGCTTTATGTGCCTTATTCATTGAAACCCCTTGCTCAACAGATCAGAAACGACACCCTCATTACAGGGACTCGTATTGGAGACGAGGAGCACAAGCTGGCGTTATATGCAGACAATGTTCTCCTCACCCTTACTCAGATAGAGAGTCTTCCCTCCCAGGGGACCTTGAGGCTTTTGAAAAGTTTGGCCGGGTCTCCGGAATTCTCCTAAATTTAACAAAATCTGAATATTTAAATATAAATTATGGGGGAAGAGAAATTAATCAATTGATCCCAAACTGCCCCCTTAAAAGACAAAGAATCAAACTGAAATACGTGGGCATTTACCTAGCACCTGATGTCCAAACAGTATACACAGCTAACTACAAAACTATTGAAAAATTACTAACCACAGACTTATCAAGCTGGAAAAACAAATCAATATCTTGGATTGGCAGAATAAATGCTGTGAAAATGAATGTTTTGCCAAGACTTCTCTATCTTCTGCAAACCATGCCCATACACCTCCCTATACACTATCTCAACAAAATACAATCACTAATACAGCAATACATTTGGCAGGGAGCTAGGCCCAGAATCGCTAGAAAGAACATGTACTTACCAAGGGACAGAGGTGGGTTGGGAGTCCCTAATATCCTCATTTATAAAGAAGCTATAATGCTGCTTAAGTTATTAGACTGGTGCGCAAACAATAACAATAAACAATGGGTCCGGATTGATAGGCACTTACTGGGTCTATGCAATGCTGGGCTTGCCGCCTGGATACCTCACAAACGCAGACCCTCTAACATAGCACAATATCCTCTTCTCTATGACTTTTTCACAACATGGCATAAATGAATAAACACATCCACTAACATCTCTAATATTCTGTCCCCCATGTCCTCCCTTTGCCACAACCCGGACCTGCCCTGGAACTTCAAAGACACTACATAAGAAGTCGGGTGCCACATTAAGGGCAGAACAATTTCACTCTTCCGCAAAAATAAAACACATAGACCCCTCTCCGCCATCCAGGAGATGCACCCCGAGATTCCTCTAAACTGGTACGCCTATTCCCAAATCTGTCACTACATAGACACTCACTCCAAGAAACATCATCTAACTAGAAAAACGACACCATTTGAGACCCTATGCCTCTTAGAAAACACTCCAACACACGCCATATCAAAACTATACAAACTGCTGCTAATCAAAGAGCCTCAACTCTTGCCCTCTTACACCAACTCATGGGACAAGGAACTAAGTAAGCATTAGCATCGCTGCTAGGGACTAGCTGACTGTTTTTAACACTACAAAGCGTTCATCAATTTCCACAAGAGTCCTTGAAAGCAACTTCAAATTTGTAACAAGATGGTATCTGACCCCCAGCAGATTACACTCTATCTACAAAATGGCTAGCAATAAGTGCTGGAGGGGATGCAGAGAAATAGGCACTCCTACACACATATGGTGGCAGTGTAATAAACTAGATACAGTCTGGTTGGCAGCACTGGAGCGTATATCAGACGCAGTAGGCAAACAGCTACCAAACGATCCACAGATCTTACTATTTCTACTCTTGCCCAAACTGCGCGACAGTAATGCTATGGACCTGCTGATCCTCATGCTGAACAGCGCTAAAACCCTAATCCCAAGACATTGGAAATCCCCCAATATCCCGACTGAGAAAGAGAGGGAGGAGCAGGTAGAGAGTTTCATACAACTTGAAAGGTACCACCACCTCCAATCAGGCTCATTAGTTACACACAAGCTTAAACTATGTATCTCTATGGAACCAGCACAAAGAGCGACACAAACTTAGAACCCACTAACGTCCACTAAACTAAACATCAGGCTTTGCCCTTAGACACCATTTTAGCCAGTTGTCAGTACCCTTTTGAGGATAACGTTATTTAATGTATGATGTAATTCATGTAATATCCAGAGACTGTAACATAGAAGCACGGTCATACAGGCCTCTGCACTGAACCTATATACTGAATTTGTTGCACTTTTATGCATGATGTATGGACCTTTAATCCAAAAGCACTATTAATGCTGTGCCTCACTGTTACGCTATGGAAATATTCTTATCTACGTTTTGTAAAATCTGTTGTTATTTTTTTCAAAATAAAAACTTCTTTAAAATAATAATAATAAAAAAAACTGCAATATATTTTCATTATTTATTTTGCCCCTTTTTCTGTAATTCTATTTTGACATTTTTAGTTCCTGTTAGAAATGGAAGTGCAGAACACTGTTCTATTCCACACAGCCATTGGCTGCACACTCTAGTGACTTATTTATAACCGTCCCTTATTGGCCACAGCAGAGAAGGTAACCTAAGTTACAACATGGCAGCTCCCATTGTTTTATAGACACCAAAACTTTACACTTATTTTGTCAATATTTAAACGAAACTTTAAAAAATACATCTACATGTTATTCACAGACTAGTCTTTTCTTTTGAATGCATCATTGTATCTAGCATTTATTTAGTGTTTAATGTCCCTTTAATGTACCTCTGTAATTGCCTCCCTATTATGGCTCTCATAGCAACTC
Organism: Bombina bombina; assembly: GCF_027579735.1. NCBI lineage: Eukaryota > Metazoa > Chordata > Amphibia > Anura > Bombinatoridae > Bombina > Bombina bombina. The sequence goes on from NC_069500.1 coordinate 351,845,386, forward strand.
CCTTGCAAATAAAAACTCCAGACAGTTCCAGAGATTTAATGATTTTGTGACCCTTGCCTCAAAAAGTAATACGCTTTATGCTACCATGGATACATAAGTGAGCAAAGGTCAAATACAAATGTAAATTTTTAAAGAGCAAATACGACAGACAAAAGCCTAAATATGTATATTTTTACAGAGCATAACTAGATATGCATAAGATCTTAAGGACTATATGGCAGCAATATTAGTATGAAAAAAAATGTATATTTTGTTGCAAACTCTGCTGCCCTGTAGGGTTCAACAATGTATCACTTTGTTAAAAATATTGTTACAAACACAGTTGCCATATAGCGTATGCTGTTGAACTAAGGACACCATTACCAAGAGCAAATATAATAGAAGTAAAGTGGAATTTTGCTTACAATTGCACGCTTTCAATCATAAAAATCTAATTTTGACTTTCATGTCCCTCTAGATTATTATACCAATGAAGTTAAGTATTAATTGAACGCTATGGAGCCTCACTTTTAGAACAAGTAATTCACTGAGAACTTTCAAAAACCATTATGGCAAAGCAAATGTGTTAAATGTACACTGGTATAAAGCAAGTAAATCTCCAATGCAGTGAACAGAGCAGCAATCCTTCCGCCCACATCTAAAATAATAGTGAAACATGCCAGATAAACAGTCCTCACAGCAACCAGGAATGTTTATATCTGCAACATGATTTATCACCATACAATGATTCAAATAACATTGCATGGAATTGTGGGCTATGCTAAAAAGAATGGCAATGTATTTCTGCTAGCAAAGCCAACCTACTGAAAACAGGTTAAAGAAAATACATAAGAAAGTTATCTGAAGCAACAGAACATGCTTTTAAAATCTAAAACTAAACCACAGTAATGATACCAAATCATGTAATGTACTCATGTGCATACAGGAATAATGAGTAAAGAAACAGCACTCTCTGCTGACAGACTTGGAAACTGCACTGATACAATCTCTAAAGCTCAGTTATTGGCCTAGTTTACTTACATTGTGCAGGGGTCATGACATTTTATTATCAAAACTGAGAAAACTCTTACATAAGAACGTTTTGAATTAAAAGGTTTGTAGGGCACTTGGGAACATTCACTAAATGTCTCAAAAGGAAATAGATACAATGCAGTACAATATAAGACTCAAAATGTAACATTTTTGAGTGCTATCTAGGAATGATTTATTTTTATATATTTTATGCCATGTAAACTGGCCCTGTAGAGTATGCAAAGGAGCATGGTGGCACTACAGCAGCAGGAGCCAACCTCCTCTTTGACTATAATATACACCCAGCTTGCTTGCTCCAGCTGCATGTATTCTCCTCTAAGATCATGTTATACACTTACTTGTGCTTTCCACAGGACTAAGAAAAATTGGGGCGGAATGCGTGTGTTTGCATATCGGGGGGTGGATATTTTCTTTCAGAGATGTGGGGAGGTTGGTGTTTCGTGTAAACAATTGAAATGTATCATCATTCATTCCACTTTACAAACCAGCCCATCAACACTGCTCACCGCACATACACACAGCTTAGTTCTGTTTAGCTTTACAGATTTGTCTACACAGTAAACTTCAGAAGTGACCATTTTTTGTTGGGAAGCTACTCTCTATTATGAGTATATGAATAAGCTTCCACATATATCTCAATCTGCCAATCTATATTCTGCTAAAAAAATGAAATATTTTAAAAAGTATTTCTGCTCCTATACATTATCTATTGATGGTACATGGTTTTGTCTAGTGTGTGTGTGTGTGTGTGTGTGTGTGTGTGTGTGTGTGTGTGTGTATGTATATTTTTATTTTTTTGTTAAGGTTCACCTGACTATCAAATGTTTTTTATCAAGTGTTTAAGGTATCTGTAACTTTTGATAAAAATTAAAATCATTTACTTGAAATGTATCATTTTTGGGAGAATTCTACGTCTGGAAAGTACATTGGCATAGTGTTTTTAAAGATACTATGTTTTGAACAAATATATACTTTTAAATATCTTTAAAGATTATAGAAAATTAGCTAAACCTACAACAAAAGCAAACAAACAAACATGATAAATTCATTTCTTTCATGATGGTGAGAGACCATAAAACATCACATGTGGGTTTATACTCCAGTCCACTAGAAGAAGGCAATCATACATAAGTAAATCATACAAATGGCCAAGAAGATGAAAGAAAACAGAAAAGCAAAAAGACAAAGTGGGACAAATGAAGTACTGTTGCCAACTCTGCAAAGCATGTGCAGGACACGTGGACTCTCACCATCATTAAAGAAATTAATTTATCATCAGCTAAGAATTGTTTTTGTTCTCGTTCATAAGATGGTGAGAGTCCACAATATAATATGTGGATACCACAATATAATATGTGGTATCCCATAGCCAAGAAGTTATGTACTCAATGCAGCTAACTGTTGTACTTCATTAACTATGTTAACATAGGTATTTTACAGGTCAGGCACTGCGGATAGCAAAACTTTCCTAACAAGAACAGCTTCCGCAGAGACATATCCCTCATTTTAGAATTTTATAAAAGTATTTAATGAAGGCCAAGTAGCCGCCTTACCTTCATGGTCATTGGAAGCCTCATTACTGAAGGCCCATGAAGTGGCAACTGCTCTAGTGGAATAAGCATTAATGCACCCAAGTATGCCTTAAGCCAAGCAGCAAAGGTAACTGCTGTAGCTTTATGATCCCTGCGAAGTCTATAAAAATGGATTAACAAAAAAGAAAAAATCTAAAATCCTTTGTGGCTCCAGCATAAAATTTAAATGCTTTCACAATATCCAGCTTGTGAAGAAGTGCTCCTTAGAATTCTTAGAAGTTAAACGTAGAGAGAACCGCTATTTATTTATTGATAATATCCATAGTTACACTAGGAAGAAAGGAACATCTGCTTCTCTCCAGGCTAGAGGAAATGTCCAAGAGAAAAAGAACCTTCCAGGATAAAACACTGAAGGTCTAAACCATGCATGTTTTCAAATGGAGGGGCCTAAAGGACCCTCAAAACCAGATGATTCGACAGAGTTATAACTTATCGAATGGAGGGCCTTAAAGGACCCTCAAAACCAGATGATTCGACAGAGGAGTAACTAGTCGTATAACCAGTGTGATTCTGTTCAAGACTTGAACAAAGGCATGGACATTAGAATATCTTAGCAATGTTCTTGTAATACAAAATGGATGAAGTTGATATCTGACCTTTGGTTTTCCATATTTTACGATATATATGCATGGTCAGAGGCTATCTGGCCTGTATCACGGTATTAATAACCGTATTATATATATATATAAACCTCCATAAGACAGCACTAAGCATTTAATTGTCAGGCCGTCAAGTGTAGAGTTTTGAGATCCTGATAAAATAAAGGCCCTTTAAAAAAAAAAAAGGTAATTTCTGAAAGGAAGCCACAAACACGGAAACAAGAGACATTTGAATCAGATCTGCATACTAGTCCTGCATTGCCAAGTTGGAGCAATCAGAATGTCTTTAAGTTGTTCTGGTTTGATTGTGGCTATTATCCTGGATAGTAACACAAATGGAGGAAAGATGTAGATCAGCTTGAACGACCAAAAGAAAAGAGGCGACCTGAACAAAAAACAAAAAACTGATCTTGCAACCATGATAGAGATTATCTAAATTAGAGAGGCCACAGACTGGCAAATGGGACTGCATCTGAAGCAGAAACCATAAGTCCCACAACTTTCATTCATTCAGCTACAGAAGAGATTCATTAGAACTTAAGGAGTTAAGGAGCTTTGGTAGGTTGATTTGCGAGCTGTGACTGCGAAGCAGCTGAAGAACCGCATGTGTGTGCTTCATTGCTAGTTGAAAAGAGTGTGTCTGCACCAGAATATCATCCAGGTACAGAGCTACAGTCATTCCCTAAACTGACAGCCCAGCCAGCAAACTTCCTAGAACTAAATGAAACCACGACAAATGGATAATGCCTGTTTAGGAAGGCAAACCTCAGGAACAAGATATGATCCTAATGAATAGGGATATGTAAATAAACGTCTTAACTTGATGTTAGACATAAACTGACCCTCCTGCACTAAAAGAAGTTTAGTGTAAATTGAGTCCATCTTGAAAGTTGATACTTTCAGAAACTTTTTTTCAATTTTTGAGATCCAAGATAGTACTACGTACGAAAAGGTTGGACCTAAGTTCATATTTGAATCTGGAACAGCAGGAGTGAATACTGCCATTGTTTCCAGGTTTTTTACACAAGTCTGAAAGGTTTTGGCCTTTAAGTAATCACAAGGAACTTAAGACAGGTGGAATCTTTGATACTGTCGACCACCATCTTTTGCTGCAAACCCTCCAATCCTTCAGCATTTGCGACACAGCTCTCTCGTGGTTCACTTCCTATCTGTCTAACCTTATCTTTAGTGTAGCCTTCTCTGGGGCATCCACTGCCTGTTACCACTTTCTGTTGGGGTACAGCAAGGCTCTATCCTTGGTCCCCTTCTCAATCTACACGTCACCATTAGGTTTCTTAATAAAATCTCACGGGTTTCAATATCATTTGTATGCTTATGACACCCAAATCTACCACTCTGCACCAGACCTATCTCCTTCCTTGCTAACCCATGTCACTAACTGTCTTTCTCATATCTCATCTTGGATGTCCTCTCACTACCTTAAGCAAAATCTCTCCAAAACCGAGCTCCTTGTTTTCCCCCCTTCTTCCAAAATCTTCCCCCCCCCCCTATTTCACTATAACTCCATCATTACCCCTACCCCACAAGCCCAATGTTTTGGGGTCACACTTGACTCAGATCTTTTTTTCACTCCTCACATTTAGTCTAAAGCCTGCCGCTTCCACCTTAAAAACCATCTGTAAAATTAGACATTTCATTACACAAGACACAAACGGCTAGATTACGAGTCTTGCGTTAAGCTGAAAAAGCAGCATTAACAGGTCCTAACGCTGCTTTTTCACTACCGCTGCTATTACGAGTCTTGCAGGTTTAGGGGCACCGCACACTTCTTTGGCCTTACCGCAAAACGACTAACGTAAACTTCGTAAACCCTTTTTTGTATGGTACTTCCATAGCGCTGGTATTACGAGTCTGTCCTGGGAGGCCAAAAAGGGAGCGGTACACCCTCTACCTCCAAGATCTGTAACGCATTCTAAAGTCAGAAGTTATGAGTTTTACACTACAACGCCGTAGCATAGAACTCATAACTAAAGTGCTAAAAAGTACACTTACACCCATAAACTACCTATTAACCCCTAAACCGAGGCCCTCCCGCATCTCAAACACTATAATAAAGATTTTAACCCCTAATCTGCCGCTCAGGACATCGCCGCCACTAGAATAAACATATTAACCCCTAAACTGCCGCACTCCCGCCTCGCAAACACTAGTTAAATATTATTAACCCCATATCTGCCGCCCCTAACATCGCCGCCACCTACATTATTCTTATTAACCCCTAATCTGCCACCCCAACGTTGCCGCCACTATATTAAATGTATTAACCCCTAAACCTAAGTATATTCCTAACACCCCCTAACTTAAATATAATTTAAATAAATCTAAATAAAATTACTATCATTAACTACATTATTTCTATTTAAAACTAAATACTTACCTATAAAATAAACCCTAAGCTAGCTACAATATAACTAATAGTTACATTGTAACTAGCTTAGGGTTTATTTTTATTTTACAGGCAAGTTTGTATTTATTTTAACTAAGTAGTATAGTTATTAAATAGTTATTAACTATTTAATAACTACCTAGCTAAAATAAATACAATTGACCTGTAAAATAAAACCTAACCTAAGTTACAATAACACCTAACACTACACTACAATTAAATAAATTAAAAACAATTAAATAAATTAAATTAGCTAAATTCCAAAAACAAACAAACACTAAATTACAGAAAATAAAAAAACAAATTACAGATCTTTAAACAAATTACCCCTAATCTAATAGCCCTATCAAAATAAAAAAAGCCCCCCCCAAAATAAAAAAACCCTAGCCTAAACTAAACTATCAATAGCCCTTAAAAGGGCCTTTTGCGGGGCATTGCCCCAAAGTAATCAGCTCTTTTACCTGTAAAAAAATAATACAAACAACACGCCCAACAGTAAACCCCACCACCTTCACAACCAACCCCCTAAATAAAATATTAAATAAAAAAAATCTAAGCTCCCCATTGCCCAGAAAAGGGCATTTGGATGGGCATTGCCCTTAAAAGGGAATTTAGCTCTATTGCAGCCCAAAGCCCTAACCTAAAAATAAGACTCACCCAATAACGCCCTTAAAAAAACCTAACACTAACTCCCTGAAGATCGACTTACTGTTCTGAAGACCGGACATCCATCCTCAAGGAAGCGGCAGAAGTCTTCATTCAACCGGGCCGAAGTCCTCAACGAAGCCGGGAGAAGTCTTCATCCAGACAGCATCTTCTATCTTCATCCATCCGACGCGGAGCGGGTCCATCTTTAAGATATCTGACGCGGAGCATCCTCTTCATCCGGAGTCTTCTTACTGAATGACGGTTCCTTTAAATTAAGTCATCCAAGATGGCGTCCCTTAGAATTATATCAGCCAATCGGAATTAAGGTAAAAAAAATCCTATTGGCTGATGCAATCAGCCAATAGAATTGAAGTTCAATCCTATTGGCTGATCCAATCAGCCAATAGGATTGAGCTTGCATTCTATTGGCTGAATGGAACAGCCAATAGAATGTGAGCTCAATCCTATTGGCTGATTGGATCAGCCAATAGGATTGAACTTCAATCCTATTGGCTGATTGGATTTTTTCTACCTTAATTCTCATTGGCTGATAGAATTCTATCAGCCAATCGGAATCTAAGCGACTCCATCTTGGATGGCGTCATTTAAAGGAACCGTCATTCAGTAAGAAGACTCCGGATGAAGAGGATGCTCCGCGTCGGATGTCTTGAAGATGGACCCACTCCGCATCGGATGGAGGAAGATAGAAGATACCGTCTGGATGAAGACTTCTGTCCGTCTGGAGGACCACTTCGCCCGGCTTGGATGAAGACTTCTCCCGGCTTCGTTGAGGACTTCGGCCCGGTTGGATGAAGACTTCTGCCGCTTCCTTGAGGATGGATGTCCGGTCTTCAGAACAGTAAGTCGATCTTCAGGGGGTTAGTGTTAGGTCTTTTTAAGGGTTTATTGGGTGGGTTTTATTTTTAGGTTAGGGTTTGGGCCCGCAAAAGAGCTAACTGCCCTTTTAAGGGCAATGTCCATCCAAATGCCCTTGTCAGGGCAATGGGGAGCTTAGGTTTTATTAGTAAGGGTTTTATTTGGGGGGTTGGTTGTGTGGGTGGTGGGTTTTGCTGTTGGGGGGGTTGTTTGTATTTTTTTTTTTTTACAGGTAAAAGAGCTGATTACTTTTGGGCAATGCCCCGCAAAAGGCCCTTTTAAGGGCTATTGATAGTTTAATTTAGGCTAGGTTTTTTTTTGTTTTTTTTTTTGATAGGGCTATTAGATTAGGTGTAATTGGTTTAAATATCTTGTAATTTGTTTATTATTTTCTGTAATTTAGGTTTTTTTGTGTGTACTTTAGCTAATTGTATTTAATTTAGGTCATTTATTTAATTGTAGTGTAGTGTTAGGTGTTAGTGTAACTTAGGTTAGGTTTTATTTTACAGGTACTTTTGTATTTATTTTAGCTAGGTAGTTATTAAATAGTTAATAACTATTTAGTAACTATTCTACCTAGTTAAAATAAATACAAACGTGCCTGTAAAATAAAAATAAACCCTAAGCTCGCTACAATGTAACTATTAGTTATATTGTAGCTAGTTTAGGGTTTATTTTACAGGTAAGTATTTAGTTTTAAATAGGAATTATTTAGGTAATAAAATTAATATTTATTTTAATTATATTTAAGTTAGGGTTAGGCTTAGGGGTTAATATATTTAATATAGTGGCGGCGACATTGGGGGCGGCAAATTATGGGTTAATAAATGTAGGTAGGTAGCGGCGATGTTAGGGACGGCAGATTAGGGGTTAATAATATTTAACTAATGTTTGCAAGGCGGAGTTTAGGGGTTACTATGTTTATTATAGTGGCAGCGACGTAGGGGGCGGCAGTTTATGGGTTAATACATATAGGTAGGTTGCGGCGACATTTGGGGAGGGAGATTAGGGGTTAATAAATATAATGTAGGTGTCCGCGATGTTGGTGGCAGCAGATTAGGGGTTAATAAGTATAATGTAGGTGGCGGCGATGTCCGGAGCGGTAGATTAGGGGTTAATAAATATAATGTAGGTGGCGACGATATCGGGGCGGCAGATTAGGGGTGTTTAGACTCGGGGTTCATGTTAGGGTGTTAGGTGTAAACATAACTTATTTCCCCATCGGAATCAATAGGGCTGTGTTACTGAGTTTTACGCTGCTTTTTTGCAGATGTTAGACTTTTTCTCAGCCGGCTCTTCCCGTTGATTCCTATGGGGAAATCGTGCACAAGCACATACGACCAGCTCACCGCTGACTTAAGCAGCGCAGGTACTGGAGTGCGGGTATGGAGCTCAATTTTGCTCAACGCTCACTTCTTGCCTTTTAACGCCGGGTTTGTAAAAACCTGTAATACCAGCACTGCAGGTAAGTGAGCGGTGAGAAAAAAACTGCTCGTTAGCACCGCATAGCTCCTAACGCAAAACTCGTAATCTGGCCGTAAAATTTTAATCCACTCTCTCATCCTTTCCCACATTGACTACTGCAACTCCATCCTCTCTGGTCTCCCTAGCTGCAGTCTAGCTCCTTTACAATCCATAATGAATGCCTCTGCCAGGCTCATCTTCCTTACACGTTGCTCTTCATCTGCTGCACCTCTCTGCCAATCCCTTAACTGCCTTCTTCTTGCCTCCAGGATTAAACACACAATTCTCACTCTGACATACAAAGCCCTCAACTGCACTGCTCCCACCAACATCTCAGACCTTGTCTCCAGATATTCTCGCTCTGGTCCCCTTCGCTCTGCTCACGATCTCCTACTCTCCTCCTCTCTTGTTACCTCCTCACATTCCCGTTTACAAGACTTCTCCAGACTGGATTCTATCTTAAGGAACTATATGCCTCGCCCTACAAGACTCTCCCCTAGTTTTGAAAGCTTCAAGCGCTCCCTAAAGACTCTACTATTCAGGGATGCATACAACCTACACAAACCTTTCCTAACTCCATTGCTATTCCCTTGAACCCCTTAGCATGTAAGCTTATGAAGTGAGGTCAGATCGAGCGCCAATAGTATACCTCAAGCTAGTATACGGAGAACTCCTAGCTGGTCTCAAAGTTAATAGATCAAATGGGATATTGTATACAGCGCCAAAGGCAGAGGTATTGAAATAGTAGGACGTAAAACCACTTATGGATAAAATGATAATAAAAACTCTAATTTATTACATATAGAATAAAATATAGGATGAAAATGTAACAAAATGATATGAAAAGAATCTTGGACAATGGGTATCAGATCATGAATGATACATACATAAATGAATATAATAGGTAACCAAACAGGATTAAGGAAGGTTATCTCATGTGAAGTGCATAAAAGTCCAACATAAAAATCCAAAGTGAAATAGTGTCAATAGTGTCAATACATCTTCAAAATTGTGTTGATTTCAAATGATAATCCAAAAGGTAAAAATGATGTGTAAATAAAAAAGCCAAAATTGTTGTGGATGGTGGAAAAAACAATAACAAAAAGCAAAATGGTGTGCACAAAAATATATAAATATAAAAATAAAAATCAGAGGTCAAAAAATTCTTGTGATGGTTAACTCTCCAATAAGGTCCTGTGGTCCTCTGATTTCCTTGTTATAATTTCAATATGTATAAAAAAAACCTAGAAGAAACAGAATAAAAACATAGTGTAGATGTACACAAACCCTATAATCTAAAAGAAATAAGCTTACCACTTGTCGACGCGTTTCGGCCTGGATGTGGCCTTTTTCAAGACAGTAAAGAGTGTAGCTCTAAGTGGCCTTTTATATGGTAAACCTTGTAGTGTTTGGGCGCCAAAAAGTTTCAAGGGCCGCCCCCTTCCTGTCATGGTGTATTGTGGGTAATTTATTTAAAAAGTGGTTAAAAAGGTTAAAACTCAATCTCATGTAGATATATGTCAATAATGGTGTAATTTATAAAGCCTAAATAAATAATACCTAGAATGTTATACACATAAGTATATTGCCGGTTTAAACTATATAAAACAGTGTCTGGCACCATACATATAGTACTTCCGGTGTTGTTATAAGGTCACTGCCGGTTCTAACGTTTTTTTGGGGTATATAATTATAGAAAGATCAATCTATAATTAGATTCCAAAAATATATTCCAAAGTTCTCTTGCGGTATGTTATGTCTCTTGACACAATCTTATTAGATTGGAAGGTATAGTACCGATCTTCCAGAAATTGAAAAACATTGTGGAATCGCAAAACCGGAAGTGACCCTTATGTCACTTCTGGTATCGGTCATTCGTCCCTTCCGGTTTTGATCTTTCACGGAGGATGATACTAGGCTAATATCTATTAATATAGGAAGTCGGAATTCTTTCTTAACCTATAAGTAGCAGGAAATGTATCTACAATCACCCCAAAAACATTGTAGTATGGTTTTATAGTGGTATTTATAGATCAAAAAATGGAGGTAATTAATTATGTAACCTACGGTACCTTATCTATATAGAAAAATAAACTTGGCCACAATACCAAGGGATTCTCAGGGTAATATCAATGGGTAATTGCACATTAGACACAATACCAAAGGAATCCCAAGTCTAATAAAAATGGAATAGTGAAGATGGATATTTCACATTGTAATATCGGAAGCATACATAACATCACTTCCGGTGTAAACAGAGAGGAATATATTAGTATCGGAAGAATACATAGCATCACTTCCGATGTAAACAGAGGGGAATATATTCGTAAATTGATATAATAGATGGCAAGCTAGTTTTATATAGACTATTCTTTCTATCTAATAGGTTTGTATAGACACCTTTATTTCTATATATAAATTGCATAAATGCATATCAATTTATATTTAAAAGGCTTATCTTGTAATATATGTGGCAACAATAAAGGAATAAATAAATGAATTAATGAATACACAGATACCTAAATGGTTAGATAAATCCAATTCCCTATAAAGATCAAAATAAGCAATTGTGTTTTCAGTCATGGTGTTCCCTTTAATAAAGGTATTAATAAGATCTGTCTTTGATAAATGTGTGAACACATTTTCTCAAATGATACTCTACATTTATTCCATTTTAAGTTTATATTATATGTATATTCTATATATAGCATCACTTTAATGCCAGCATCTGTCTGCTGGGGGGGGGAGGGGAATGTCTCTTATTATATATACGTATCCTATAAATTCCTGAAACTTAAGATTAAATATGGAAGAAAGATCATGAAAGAATACACATAAGTATCTTCCCATAGTCTATACAAAAAGGTATAGAAATACAGAAAAATACAGATAATTATGAAAATGTAAAATGTGGAGAAACATAGAAAACCATAAAAAAAATCAACAGAAGTGTGTACATGTATTTAGTACCTCGCCATATATGTGACATACAACTCAATATATTTTGGTAAATTGAGACCTGGACATAAATGGAACCCATATACAAACCAAAAACCATTATTTGCGATTATACATATATTCATTAGAAAAGTGTATAGAAATAAGATACAAAGATCCATAAGCTGCCCAGTGAATTAAACAGAAAATTGGAAGGATGAATTGGCCAAAAATGCAAAACTCCTATGTCTATTGAAACAGTCCATATATAATGTTATGACATATAGTGGCTAATATATATTGGTATCCTATTAGAAAAAATAATTAAATTGAAAGCCATATCGACTATTCCATAAAGGAAATCTTTTTGCAAATTGTATAGTTAACCAAAGATTTGTACTTACATCTTGAGATATTCGTGGAAAACTCATATGTCTATATGTGAACATCAATCCCCAAACTATATAATTTAGAGCGATTTGATGGTGATCAAAGAAGTGTAAGATATCCAAAAAAGAGAGGGTATTGGAGACGCTAATTCTAGGATTAGAGCTGAATTATCCATATCACTTATATATCTATATTGTGAAAGGACTACTTTGTTCAGGAGGACAGGTGTGGCTTAAGTTCAAGTCTTAGTTTCAGATTCTCAATGAACTTAAGTTAAAAGAGCTTAGTCAGATGATGTTATTATCAGTTCTATATACTGATCTACTTAAACACAAAAACAGATTAGATATAGTGGTTGGTTTAAAGTAAGCGAGTCAGGTCTTCCTTATTATTGAGTCCTTTTGGATGTAAACAATCTAGCAAGAATATCTATCTAGATTCTACAGTGAGTAGTTTTTTCTCGTAGTTTTCTCCTCGCCAGTTTTTTGTAATCTTTTGGATCCCTGCATATTTGAGGCCTTTAATGTTGCCTTTGTGCACAGTCGAAAAGTGTTTATATAGGATAGTGTCGGTTTTTAATTTCTCAATTAGCAGTATATGCTCCCTTATCCTATCTCTTAAAGGGACAGTCTAGGCCAAAATAAACTTTCATGATTCAGATAGAGCATGTAATTTTAAACAATTTTCCAATTTACTTTTATCACCAATTTTGCTTTGTTCTCTTGGTATTCTTAGTTGGAAGCTTAACCTAGGAGGTTCATATGCTAATTTCTTAGACCTTGAAGCCCACCTCTTTCAGATTGCATTTTAACAGTTTTTCACCACTAGAGGGTGTTAGTTCACGTATTTCATATATATAACACTGTGCTCGTGCACGAGAAGTTATCTGGGAGCAGGCACTGATTGGCTAGACTGCAAGTCTGTCAAAAAAACTGAAAAAAGGGGCAGTTTGCAGAGGCTTAGATAGAAGATAATCACAGAGGTTAAAAGTATATTAATATAACTGTTGGTTATGCAAAACTGGGGAATGGGTAATAAAGGGATTGTCTATCTTTTAAAACAATAACAATTCTGGTGTAGACTGTCCCTTTAAGGGTCTAGTTGTTTGACCAATATACTGCAGACCGCAAGAACATTCAATCAAATAAATGATACCTTTATCTTGGCATCTTATCAGATCCCAAATTTGGTAGCACTCTTTGGTGTGGTATGATTGAAACGTACTTGTCTTCTTCCCATATTTACAAGCTTTGCACTTCGGACAGGGGAAAAAACCTCTAATTTTCTTCCCATGTATATTATTTGTCTCAACTTTTTTCGTCTTCTGTAAGCTCTGGGCTAGGCGATTCTTCAGATTGTTTGTCTTTCTATAGACAAATTGTGGATTCTGGGGAAGTTTATTTCCAATTAGATCGTTTTCCCTCAGCAGGGCCCAATGTTTCTGAAAGATCTTTTCAATAATGTGTTTATTACTGCTAAACTCAGTAATCATAGGGATATTGATCATGTCATTCTTGCCTGGTTTATTTTGATTTCGATCTTTATATGTAGTCAGCTTTTTTCTTTCAATTTCTCCAACCTCTTTTATTTTCTGATCTAGTTGACCTTCCTGATACCCTCTTTCTATGAATTTACTTTTAAGAAGTTGTGCTTGTTTCTCCCATGTTTCCGTATTTGAGCAGTTCTTCCAGATTCTCAGAAGTTGACCTTTGGGGATGTTCCTTTTCCACGTCTCATGATGACAACTAAGATTGTGGACGTAGTTGTTGCTATCAACTTCCTTGAAATGGGTCGATGTTTCCCACTCTCCATTTTTTGTTGCTATTTTCAAATCCAGAAATACAACCTCTTGTGTACTCCACATATGAGTGAATTTGAGATTCAAGATGTTCTTATTCATTACTTCCATCGTAAATTTGAGGTCTTCTATAGTCCCCTTCCAAATGATTAAGATGTCATCGATATACCTGCGGTATAGGACCAGGTCCACGCCAGCTGGGCAGGACTCCCAAAATATCTTCTCCCATCTGCCCAGATAAAGGATGGCATAAATGGGCGCGAACCTGGTCCCCATCGCCGTGCCGCAGATCTGCTGGTAGTATTTCCCATTGTTACAGAAATAGTTATGGGTCAAAATGTGATAGATACTGTCCACGATGAAGTCTGCTTGTTCACTGGGTATATCTGGATCTTTGTCCAGGAACGATCTGATGGTTTTACATCCTTCCTCATGCGGGATACTTGTATATAGTGCTGTTACGTCACACGTAACTAGCACATATCCTTCTTCCCAAGGTGTTGATTCAAGAGTGTTTAGAACCTGTGTAGAGTCCTTCAAAAACGAAGGTAGTTGTTTTACGTATTTTTGTAGTTGGTTATCCACGTACTCTGAGAGATTGCTCATTAGTGAACCTATCCCGGAGATGATGGGTCTTCCCGGCGGGTTCTGTAATGACTTATGGATTTTTGGTAGGTGGTACATTATTGGTGTGATAGGATATTCAGTATTCAAATATCTATACTCCTTTTCGTTCAAAATCCCCAAAATCTTCGCATTCCTTAGTAGCTCTTGTAATTCTTTCTGGAACTTCTCTCTCGGGTTGTTACACAGCTTCTGATAGGTCACTGAGTCATACAGTAATCTCTCGTTTTCTCTCTCATAGTCTGTTCTATTTAACACCACAATTCCTCCGCCCTTGTCTGCGGGTTTGATGGTCAAAAGGTTGTTAGATTCAAGATCCTTGATGGTATTCCTTTGTACTTGAGACAAATTCTGTTTTACATGTTTTTGGAACTGATGTTTTTTTATATCTCTAAAAATCATGGTCTCAAAGGTTTCAATAGCATTTCCTTTCATGGAAATTGGATAGAATGTAGATTTTGGTTTGAGAGAAGTATGTAAATATTTATCCTGTTCTGTTTCAGTAGTGTAACTGATTGGTATCTGTCTCTCCATTTGGGACTTCTCAAAAAACTTTTTAGAGTTAGTTTTCGTATAAATTCCTTAGTGTTGGTGTAGGCCTGGAACTTATCCAGGCTTCTTGCTGGAGCAAAGGATAAACCATATCTTAATACTTCTCTCTCCTCTCTCGTGAGATTGTATGAGCTCAGATTAAATATTCCATCTTTGACCACATTCTTATCCATTTCCTCTTCTTTTTCTTCTTTTGTTAAATTTGTCATGTTTGATTTTCCCTTTTTTAAACGGATTCCTCCTCTCCTCCCTCTATGCATTTTCTTTTTGAATTTACAGGAGAGGTTCTCCTTTGTTCCATAGGTATCTTTTCGATTGGTCTCCTTTGTCTTTTGCAACTGATTGGCTGGACTCTAAAAAAGATGAGGTAGAGGATAGATGATAGAGGGGAGTGTCAACAGTTGTTTCTTCTGCCCTTTCTTGGCGTGTAGGACTCCTACATTTCGTCGTTATTCTCTTTGTCTCTTGGTCTCTGGATTTTTGTATAGACTATGGGAAGATACTTATGTGTATTCTTTCATGATCTTTCTTCCATATTTAATCTTAAGTTTCAGGAATTTATAGGATACATTCCCCTCCCCCCCAGAAGTTTTCTAGACAGATGCTGGCATTAAAGTGATGCTATATATAGAATATACATATAATATAAACTAAAATGGAGTAAATGTATCATTTGAGAAAATGCATTCACACATATTTATCAAAGACAGATCTTATTAATACCTCTACTAAAGGGAACACCATAACTGAAAACACAATTGCTTATTTTGATCTTTATATGGAATTGGATTTATCTAACCATTTAGGTATATGTGTATTCATTTATTTATTCCTTTATTGTAGCCACACATATTACAAGATAAGCCTTTTAAATATACATTGATATGCATTTATGCAATTTATATATAGAAATAAAGGTGTCTATACAAACCTATTAGATAGAAAGAATAGTCTATATAAAACTAGCTTGCCATCTATTATATCAATTTACGAATATATTCCCCTCTGTTTACATCGGAAGTGATGCTATGTATTCTTCCGATACTAATATATTCCTCTCTGTTTACACCGGAAGTGATGTTATGTATGCTTCCGATATTACAATGTGAAATATCCATCTTCACTATTCCATTTTTATTAGACTTGGGATTCCTTTGGTATTGTGTCTAATGTGCAATATAAAAATACCCATTGATATTACCCTGAGAATCCCTTGGTATTGTGCCCAAGTTTATTTTTCTATATAGATAAGGTACCAGAGGTGACATAATTAATTACCTCCGTTTTTTTATCAATAAATACCACTATAAAACCATACTACAATGTTTTTGGGGTGATTGTAGATACATTTCCTGCTACTTATAGGTTAAAAAAGAATTCCAACTTCCTATATTAATAGATATTAGCCTAGTATCATCCTCCGTGAAAGATCGAAACCGGAAGTGACGAATGACCGATACCAGAAGTGACATAAGGGTCACTTCCGGTTTCGCGATTCCACAATATTTTTCAATTTCTGGAAGATCGGTACTATACCTTCCAATCTAATAAGATTGTGTCAAGAGACATAACATACCGCAAGAGAACTTTGGAATATATTTTTGGAATCTAATTATAGATTGATCTTTCTATAATTATATACCCCAAAAAAACACATTAGAACCGGAAGTGACCTTATAACAACACCGGAAGTACTATATGTATGGTGCCAGACACCGTTTCATATAGTTTAAACCAGCAATATACTTATGTGTATAACATTCTAGGTATTAATGCTTTATAAATTACACCATTATTGACATATATCTACATGAGATTGAGTTTTTAACCTTTTTAACCACTTTTTAAATAAATTACCCACAATAAACCATGACAGGAAGGGGGCGCCCTTGAAACTGTTTGGCGCCCAAACACTAAAAGGCTTACCATATAAAAGGCCACTTAGAGCTACACTCTTTACCGTCTTGAAAAAGGCCACATCCAGTCCGAAACGCGTCGACAAGTGGTAAGCTTATTTCTTTTAGATTATAGGGTTTGTGTACATCTACACTATGTTTTTATTCTGTTTCTTCTAGGGTTTTTTTTATACATATTGAAATTATAACAAGGAAATCAGAGGACCACAGGACCTTATTGGAGAGTATATATATATATATATATATATATATATATATATATATATATATATATATATATATATATATATATATATATATATATATATATATATATATATATATATATATATATATATATATATATAATTTTATTTTTTGTGCACACCATTTTGCTTTTTGTTTTTGTTTTTTCCACCATCCACAACAATTTTGGCTTTTTTATTTACACATCATTTTTACCTTTTGGATTATCATTTGAAATCAACACAATTTTGAAGATGTATTGACACTATTTCACTTTGGATTTTTATGTTGGACTTTTATGCACTTCACATGAGATAACCTTCCTTAATCCTGTTTGGTTACCTATTATATTCATTTATGTATGTATCATTCATGATCTGTTACCCCAAGATTCTTTTCATATCATTTTGTTACATTTTCATCCTATATTTTATTCTATATGTAATAAATTAGAGTTTTTATTATCATTTTATCCAGTGGTTTTACGTCCTACTATTTCAATACCTCTGCCTTTGGTATACAATATCCCATTTGATCATGTAAGCTTATGAGCCCAGCTGTTTGTAGATCACCTTTATAAGAGCCGACTACAACAGTGCAACTCTCAGCAGGGCCCTTTACCCATTTTACCCCTATAAATGTTATCTTGTATACCGTTTAGATTTATAGCGCTACAAAATCTGTTGGCGCTCTACAAATATCTGATAATAATCATAATAATAATCTACTTCAATGAGGTTTTGAGCTAAAGGTTATCTAGTACCCCTACAAATTATTTCTGACACCCAAGGGTCTTGAACTGACAAGGTAGAGCTGGGTTTCCAAGAGTTTTTAGAGAAACCCGTCCTCTGGGTAGAGATGGAGGAAGTCTTCTGATTCTTAGATTGTCAAAAGGAGCAAAAGTGCCCTACAAACCTAATCCTGCCTTTAATCTTTTTATCATGTGGCAAAAAGGCTCCCTTACCTCCAGTTACTGTTGCAATAATTGCACCCAGGCCTGGCACAAATAAAATATTTCCCCTAATGGGAAGCAATAATAGACTTCTCTTAGAGGTCATGTCAGCCTTCAAGCTATCAATTCATGGAATCCATGAAAGAGGCATTATCTACTGAAGGAATTTTAGTCCTCCTACCAAGCGTGGATATTGATCCAACAACCTTAAGAATAGTTTCCCATGCTTCCAGTTTTGCAGAAGGGAGAGGAAACATGGCAAACTGTTTATTCCATTCCTCAATAACTGATTTAGGTATTGGGGAGGAAGACAGTTGTTTGGGAGCTGTCTTAAAGAATTTATCAATCTTTTATAGTAGAAGAGTCCTCCACTTCCAAACCTCCCATAACAGAGAATGAATATGTTCAAGCCTGAAATGAAAGGACACCTCCTTTGCTACTTCTTCAGCAGTGAGGTCTTGAGTTTATGAAAATTTATCCTCAGAAGAGGAATCTTGATATTCAAATGTACTCTTCTCTGAAAGGTATTTAAATGGGCTTCTCCCGAGGGATGCCCCTGAAGAGCTAAAGGCCTTTAAAGAATCAGTCTCCCCCTTGCATGTGGATTTATCTGCTGGATAATTCCATAGCACCCCACCTGAGTATAGCCTTGGTAGGCTGCAAACTCCCGAACACTCTGCTTTAAGGGCAGCCTTGCATTACTCTGTCTTGAATTAGACATAGACTCATCATGAGGTACACAGCTGAGCAGGGATACACACCAGAATATCCTTCTAAAAGGTAAACATAACTTGGAAGGGGTTAAATTATCAGTGGATTGCAGGGATCAGCAAATATCACAAAGATCTAAGCTGCATCAGTTTGATCAATAGTAAATTATAGGGGGTATATTAAAGATATACAGAGAGCTGCCTTAGAGCTCCATTATCTATAAAAAAAAAAAAAAAAGTGACAGTAACTAATTTTTAATTTTTTCTTTAAAAGTGCTCAAAAGTGGCTAAAACTGCGGTAGACGCTGTGTAGTATATGTGTCTATGTTCCCAGGCTATGTTAATTATGTGTGCATGTTCATGCTGATAGCCGGTAAGCTGTGAAGTGGTATAGTACTTAGTCTACTGTGCTTAACTCAGCTGCAGACAACTGCTTCCAGTAGACATGCACATCCAAGGCAGTGCACAGTGCCAATGATCTCTTAAGGGCAGCCACTTTAGACCAGGGGATTGACAGATAAATCCTCATTTCACCTGGGGAGTGCTGTGAATTACACAAGGAGCGACATACTGTAGACCAGGCAACTGGAAGATACATCTGCAAGGTCTGTAACATTTCCAAACTGGGTAAAGACTTTCACTGAATGTCTGAAACTCCTGTCCTTGCCTTTGTCCTTTGTAGACACTCTGAGGGAGAAACTGGTTCTCAGACCGGTTAGAGAACCCCTATCCCCTTCACTCCATCTTGGAGGCAAAACTTTGAGGGATTAAAGCTCTGGTATGTTGGGGTGTTTCTGCCTCCTCCTAGTGACCTGGGTGAAGGAAACAAGTATTTCAAGTGGCATTCACAGTATACATACAATTAATAAATAAAATTTTAAAAAAAGATACCCCCATCCCACAAACTTTAATAATATATAATCCAATACATTATTTTATTGGCGAGTTTCATTTTGGAATTGCCATGAGTTTTCGATTTGATAGGGAACTCTTGGGGGGGGGGGGGTTTCTTATTATATATGAGTTCCTCCATGATGATTGTTGTAGGTCACTGCTGTGACATTGTCTGACTGGAATTGCAGAAAAGATTCCTGTTTGAGGTCGGGCCAACTCTGGAGGGCTTTGCAAATTGCAGTTTTCCAGAATATTTATGGGCAACCTTGCCTCCTGAGGAGACCATACTCCTGGAGCTCTCTGCTCTCTGAGACCACCGACTGCTCCCCAATCAGACTGGCATCTGTGGAAATTACTACCTATACTAACCATAGAAAAGAGGTCCCCTGAGCCAATGAATAGTGAATCTGCCACCAATTTAGGGACTGCCTTATCCTCTGATCTAACAGGATCCTCTGAGACAGATCCTTGTGGTCTCACTTCCCATGATGCAGCATCTGCAATTGGAGGACATCTACAGAGATTTATTGAGTTCAAACTACAGATAACAGAGCACAAAACACTTTTGTAAACACTCTGGGTGCTGTAGAAAGACCAAAAGACCAAGATTATGCTTGTCTAGAACAACAAATCTTATGAAATTGATATGAGCCCTGTAAATAGAGATTTATAAATAAGCATCCTTTAAGTCTATGGTAGGCAATGACCCTCCTGCGATAAAGGAAATAAATGGCAAATTGTCTTCATCTTGAAAGTAGAAACTTTCACGAATTTTGTTAAGATTTTGAGATCCAAAACAGACAGAAAAGTACCCTCTTTCTTTAGTACTATAAAAAAATTTGAATAAAACACTTAGTTTAATTCTGAAGTTGGAACAGAAGCAATGACTTAATTTCAGATCTCTTACACAAGCCAAAAAAGTTTAAGTTTTTAAAGGATCTCGAGGCACTCAAGAAATAATCTTCCCTGAGGAGGCTGTGAATGAAAGTTTATTCAACACCCTTGGAAAAATATGTGCAATACCCAGGGATACCGAGCAGATTATTCTCAACCCTTCCAAAAGAGACTCAAATCTGCTCCCCACCAGAGACTGGTCTGGCATGGGGGACGCTCCTTCACGCAGACTTGGAGGCTGGGGTAGACTTCTTGGACTTTTGGAGTAGCCAGAACTCTGGGCAGAGGAGGAAGCTTTCTAAGCATTACATTGCCAAAAGAAATGAAAACGTCCTGCAGTTCAAAGTTAACCCTTATATACAATTATTTTTTTATCTTGGGGCAGAAAAATCTCCTTTTACCCCAGTAACTGTGGTAATAATAGCATCCAGCCTAGACCCAAACAGATTTACCTTGAAAAGGAAGAGAAAGCAATAATTTCCACTGCTGCATTGCAATTTAATCTATTTTCTGTCCTCATAAAATTAATGCGATCCTGAATTTCATCCAAAGAGGTTTCCTGAAAGGTTGTCACACCAAACAGCAGTAGCAGCAGCTACACAGGCAACACTGAAAGGAAATCTAAACATAAAGCCTGCAAGCATCGCCAATGAAAACCTTCACATTTTCTATCCAAATGATACTTAAAAGGAACACAAGTCAAAATAAACTTTAATGATTCAGAAAAAGCATTCAGTTTTAAGACACATTCCACTTTACATCCATTATCAAATTTTGCAGTTTTTTTATATGCACACTTTCTGGGAAACAAGATCCTACTGAGCATGTGCACAAGCTCACAGGGTATACGTATACTAGTCTGTAATTGGCTTATATCTGTCACATGATACAAGGGAACGGAAAATGTGAGAAAAAATAAATTTGATTATTTTATTGTCTTATTATGTACTTTTTAATTATGCAATCTAATGCATTGAGTGGTCCTTTAAAAAGACAAGCTATCTTAAAAAGGGATAGCGGTACACCTGGCAAGTGTAGAAATAGCTGCATTCACCTTAGGAATAATTATCCAAATATCTGTATCGACAGAAGAGGAAACAGCTGAACTTAGCAGATGGAATAAAAGAAATACCTGGCACAGGGAAAAAAGAAGGCTATTTAGGAGCTGCCTTAAAAGGGACACTGAACCTAATTTTTTTCTTTTGTGATTCAGATAGAGCATGCAAATTTAAGCAACTTTCTAATTTACTCCTTTTATCAAATTTTCTTCATTCTCTTGGTATCTTTATTTGAAATGCAAGAATGTAATTTTAGATGCCGGCCCATTTTTGGTGAACTGTGTTGTTCTTGCTGATTGGTGGATAAATTCACCCACCAATAAACAAGTGCTTTACATGGTTCTGAACCAAAAAAATAGCTTAGATGCCTTTTTATTCAAATAAAGAAAGCAAGAGAACGAAGAAAAATTGATAATAGGAGTAAATTAGAAAGTTGCTTAAATTTGCATGCTCTATCTGAATCATGAAAGAAAAAATGTGGGTTCAGTGTCCCTTTAAAGAATTTATCAATCCTCTTAACAGGTTGCTTGACTGCAGCAAGACTATCCTCTACCTCTAAAGCAATAAAACTTCCCACAATAAAGCATGACTATGCTCCACCTAAACTTAAAGGACCTGTCCTCTGTCACAGCAGAAGGGCCCTGAGATTCAGTGAGACTATCCTCAGAACAAGCCCTCAGAGTCATAAGCATCCCTATCATCAAAGTAAAACTTAGAAAAGCCGCTCCTAAGGGAAGTCCCTGATGAGCTGAAAGCCAAAGAAGGATAACCTTCACATCCAAATGTCTTAACAGCTGCGCTTAACCGCTGAAGACAAAACAGTTAAAACCTCATTAATAGCAGAATGAAAATATACCTTTAGTTTCTCGGAGCAACCTTGATAAGGCAAAAACCGTTGCACACTCTAAAGCAAAACCTTATTTATGGTGAGAAATAGACTCTGCACATGAGGTACAAAGCTGAGCAGGAGGACACACCTGAGAATCCTTACAAAGCAAAACCAAAACTGAAAGAGGTTAAAGTATCATAGGGTCTCCCTTCTAAAAGGTCAGCTGACGGACCAGAGGCCTGAGCTGCATTAGTTTGCTCCATAGCAACCGTAAGGAAAGTAGCTTAAAGGGCCAGTAAACGTACCAAAATAATGTTATATAATTCTGCACCTAGTGGTGTGGATGAGTTATGTACCGGAGGAAGAGTGTGTGAGGTGTGGATGAGTTATGTGGAAGGGGAAGAGTGTGTGTATGTGTGTGAGGAGGAAGAGTGCATGCATACATGTGGTGTGGATGAGATGTGTAGAGGAGGAAAAGTGTGTGGAGTGGAGGATGGTGAGTGTGTATGTGGTGTAGATGAGTTGTGAGGAGAAGGAAGAGTGCATGCATAAGTGGGGTGGATGACTATATCATTGGTAAATCTTTTTAGAAGCTTTAGGGAGCTTTGCATGACATCAATTGCATCACACATGACATAGTTGATGACATAATCAATGACAATAACCTATGATATCAGTGACATTATCCCGCAGTCAGAGGAGAAAAATACATTGTAAATAGTCGTTTTTGCAGAAGTGTATTTGATATCTTTCAAACAAAAATAGTCAGAGATCGCTTTTATAGTATAGGTGATGCCACTAGGGAAATGTCTTAGCATAGGGTAGAGAAGGTGAGCAGGAATTGCATGCAAGGGAGAGGAGATGAGAGAGCGAGAAGGAGCCTTGGTGCCAGGGTGAGGGGGACTGAGCAGTAAACAGCTGCTGTTGTGTGAGGGAGAGGGGGCTAAGAGGATAAACAGGGCTGTGTGTAAAAAAGAAAATGAAAGGATAAGAAAGAGGCTATGCTTACGGGCCTCGGGGGTGGGGGGTACAGTGTGTACATGGGATGAATGAAGAATGAGAGGGGTGAAGGAGGCGGCTGTGTGTGAGACTGAGGTTGGGGAACAGACTGCATGACTGGGAGCTGGGGATAGGGGGTGAGGATAAGGGTAAGAGGAGGAAAGGCTATGTTCTGAGTGTTAGTGAGATTGAGGGGGGAGCAGGGTGTGGGGGAGAGGTTGCTAAGAGGATGAGTTAGAGGAAGTTATAGGTAATCGAACAGGTTGTGTGTGGCAGAAGATTTTGTGTGAGGTGCAGGGAATGAGGTAGTGGGTGTATGTGAAGGAGACTGGGACTAAAAATGTGAGAAAGTGTGGGCTTAGAGGGGGTAGAGTCTAAATATATATTAATATTATAAATCCCAATCAGTATATCTCTATAAATTATTTTATTAAATCACTTAATGGGACACTAAACCCAATTTTTTTCTTTAATGATTCAGATACAGCACGCAATTTCAAAAAACTTTTTAATTTACTCCTATTATCAATTTTTCTTCTTTCTATTGCTATCTTTATTTAAAAAGCAGGAATATAAAGCTTAAGAGCCGGCCCATTTTTGGCTTAGAACCTGGGTTATGCTTGCTTATTGGTTTGCTAAATGTAGCCACCAATAAAGCAAGCGCTATCCAGGGTTCTGAACCTAAAATGGGCTGGCTCCTAAGCTTTAAATTCATGCTTTTTAAATAAAGATAGCAAGAGAACAAAGAAAAATTGATACTAGGAGTAAATTAGAAAGTTGCTTAAAATTGCATGTTCTATCTGAATCATTAAAAAAATTGGGGTTTAGTAACCCTTTAAACTCTCTATACAGCTATATATGTTCCATTAAAACACACACACACACACACCTAGTGAATTGTACCTACATTTCTCCTTGAGGTTTGTACTTTAGGATTCCAAGAATGTTCAACATTCGCTTAGCTGTCTGATCAGGCATTTCTTCTCGAATGTCTACAGAGTGCTGCAAAGATAAGAATGACTTCAATTATTCCATGTTCAAAACATTTACTTTTATAGATACGCAATCAGGAAATGCATGTTTGAAAATACAGTTGAAAAATAAAATTAGCTCCACCTACATGCTGGTTTAGCTCCAATATTAGTTTTAAAATTTGTTCCACAATTTCGCTGAAAGGTATTGAAAGATTAATTAACTTAATGTCATTAACCCTTTTGGAGTTTTTAAATGCTGTTCACATTTAACCCCTTCATGAACTGGAATTGTAGAGAAAAACTTGCCCAAAGTACCAGAGAATTTTTAACATTTCTGCTATCCTCCATTTAAACAGAAATAGAGCCTTGTTTTTTTTTCTTCTAGTAGACAGCCCAAGATCTACGCCCATTTTGGTATATTTAATTCCACCATTTCACTGTCAAATGCGAACTTATTAAAAAACTAACTTTTTCACTGAAATTATTTGCATATAGTTGTGCACTCATATCACAAATGGTTTTAAAAGCTTCTTTCGGATTCCCCTTGGTTCAGCAATAGCTGACATATATGTCTTTGCCATAGCTTTTTGGTAATTAGAAGGCCGCTAACTGCTACTGTACACCACACATTTCCAGCAGTGAACGGGTTAAGGTAGATTGTAAGGTTAATTTTAGCTGTAGAGTAGAAATTACCTTCTGCTCTCTGACTCTGTTCCAAGTCTGTCAGTGCACAGCCCCGGGCAGCGTGCCTACCGCTTCTTATGGCCAATCACCTCTGCACTCTGCCCACCCCCAGATCCCCGCCCGCCCTCCCCTCCTACCTCTTCAGTGTGCACTTAGTGTACCGTAACCGTACTGGTCTGGTGGGAAAAGCAATGCACTACTGGGACCTAGCTAAACACATCGGGTTAGCTAATGACAAGAGATTATATATCTCCTTTAAAACTCTATACCCAGTCTTGTAAAACTCCCTTCCTCCTCACCCTCCTGTAAAACTCCTTCCTCCATCCTCTGAAACTCCATTCTTCCTTCTCCCTCCTGTAAAACTGCCTCCCTGCTGTCTCTGCCCCCACTGTGTCCTCCCTGCTCCAATCTACCACACCCTTCTCTGTTCTCCCTGCTCCAATCTGCCTCCCTGATCCATTCTGCCTCCGCCACCTTTGCTCCATTATGCCTCCGCCCCCTCTGTGCTCCCTGCTCCATTCTGCCTCTTCCCTCTTATGTAATTCCTGCTCCATGCTGCCTCCTCCTTCCTCTGTCCTCCCTACAACTTCCTTCCTTTGTCCTCCCTGCTGCATGCTGCCTCCTCATTTCTGCCTTCTCCCTGTTCCATGTAATCTACTCCCTGCTTCATGCAACCTTCTTCCTCCTTTGTCCTCTCTGCTCCATACTGCCTCCTCTCTTCTGCCTCTTCCCTGCTTAATCAAACCACCCAGGGTTTTTTAAGACATTAGCCCCAACCTTTTTTATATTTTCACCCATTTATATGATGCATAGAAGATACAGACCTTTTAATGCCGATGTTTTTTTTTTTGTTTTGTTTTTGATTAAAATGCAAGAAGAAAAGCACATGTAGTTGAATGTTTCACTTGAATACATGTATACTACACTTCACTGTATGAACATTCGGTTCTCACTTTTTGACCCCTCCATGCCGGGGGCAAGTGTAAACAATACAAAGTATCATTTAACCCTTTAGTGACAGGGTGAAAGTGCCTACATCGGAACACCTGTTCCAATGTAGACAAATTGAAACTACGCAATCGTGCATACAATCGCGAGATTTCAATTATTGGATCGCATCTGGGGGGCGTCCCTACAACCCTAGGAACGCCCTCCGGACCGCGATCAAGTCCTAGAAGCACAGAAGGCTTCAGGACAGCCGTTTGTTATGACGTTCTATTCCGTCATAACGGCTTTAAAGCCCAGTGTAATTATGACGGAATAGAACGGCATAACGGCGTTAAAAGGTTAAACTTAAATTGTAAGACTCCCAAACACAAAATACATATGTAAACAATGCTAACAGCTGAGAATAAAATATTACAATTACTAACTTTGTTAAAATATAACAAAACTAGTCCTAAAGCCCGTGTACACGAGCCATTTTTTGCAGTACAGCGGTCCCATTCCTTGCTCTCTCTCTTTTGCCCTCTCTCTCTCTTCCCCCCTCTCTTTTGCCCCCTCTCTCTCTCCCCCCCCCCCCCCCCTCTCTTTTGCCCTCTCTCTCTCTCCCCCTCTCTCTTTTGCCCTCTCTCTCTCTCCCCCTTCTCTCTTTTGCCATCTCTCTCTACCCCTTCTCTCTTTTGCCATCTCTCTCCCCCCCCCCTCTTTTGCCATCTCTCTCCCCCCCCCCTCTTTTGCCCTCTCTCTCTCCCCCCCTCTCTTTTGCCCTCTCTCTCTCCCCCCCCCTCTCTTTTGCCCTCTCTCTCTCCCATCCTCTCTTTTGCCCTCTCTCTCCCCCCTCTCTTTTGCCATCCCTCTCCCCCCTCTATCCACCCTCTCTTTTGCTCGCTATCTCCCCCTCTCTTTTGCGCTCTCTATCCCCACTCTCCTTCCATTGGCATCCTTTACTGAAATTAAGCTCCTTTCCAAAAAAATATGAATATGTTTCATACTTCAGATACTCCGTGCAATTTTAAAAAATATTTTTTCCAATGTATTTCTATCCTATATTGAAACGTGGATCCTTTCCATGAAATAATACCTAGGTAGGCTCAGGACTGTACATGTGTTTGGAGCACTATATGGCACAGGTGTTTGCAAAAATAGTATGACATTGTTACAAACATTGATGCAAACAATGCTGCCATACAGTATTCAAAACATGCACATACGTGAGCTTACCTGGCAAAAAGGAGACTAAAGCAAATTTGAAAAAAGAAGTGAATTTAAAAACGACACTGAACCCAATTTTTTTTCTTTTGTGATTCAGATAGAGCATGCAATTTTAAGCAACTTTCTTATTTACTCCTATTATCAATTTTTCTTCGTTCTCGTGCTATCTTTATTTGAAAAAGAAAGCATCTAAGCCAAGGAGCCAGACAATTTTTGGTTTAGAACCCTGGAGAGCACTTGTTTATTGGTGGGTGAATTTATCCACCAATCAGCAAGATCAACCCAGGTTGTTCACCAAAAAATGGGCCGGCATCTAAACTTAAATTTTTGCTTTTCAAATAAAGATATCAAAAGAATGAAGAAAATTTGATAATATGCGTAAATTTGAAAGTTGCTTGAAATTTCATGCTCTATCTGAATCACAAAAGAAACAATTTTGGTTCAGTGTCCCTTTAACCCCTTAACGACTGAGGACGTGCAGGGTACGTCCTCAGAAAAAAGGCAGTTAATGCCTGAGAACGTACCCTGCACGTCCTCAGTGTGGAAAGCAGCTGGAAGCGATCCTGCTCGCTTCCAGCTGCTTTCCGGTTATTGCAGTGATGCCTCGATATGGAGGCATCCTGCAATAACCTTTCACGGCCATCCGATGCAGAGAGAGCCACTCTGTGGCCCTCTCTGCACCGGACATCGATGGCCGGTATCGTTGGTGGGTGGGAGCCGGTATGGGAGGTGGGTGGCGGCCATCGATGGCCCTGGTCATGTGGAGGGGGGCGGGATCGTGGGCGGGGGAGTCCGGGGGCGCGTGCGGGCGTGCGCACGTGCACGAGGGGGCGGGGGCGGGCGCGTGCACGGGGAGGGAGCGGGTGGGAACCGCTACACTACGGAAAAAATGTGTCCCCAAAACACAAAGTGGGACAAATAAAAAAGCCCTTGTGTGATTTAGGTGGTGGGGGGCGATTGAGCTACACTACAGAAATTAAAAAAAAATAATAATAAACAGTTGATTGTTCAAAATGGGTACTGGCAGACAGCTGCCAGTACCCAAGATGGCCCCCAATAAGGCTGAGAGGGAGGCGTAGAGAGCTGTTTTGGGGGGGATCAGGGAGGTTGGGGGTTAAGGGGGGGATCCTAAACACAGCATATGTAAATATGCTTCTTTTTTTTTTTCTTCTTTAAAAAAAAAAACTTTTATTTTAGTACTGGCAGACTTTCTGCCAGTACTTAAGATGGCGGGGACAATTGTGGGGTGGGGGAGAGAAGGGAGCTGTTTGGGAGGGATCAGGGGGTGGGATGTGTCAGGTGGGAGGCTGATCTCTACACTAAAGCTAAAATTAACCCTGCAAGCTCCCTACAAACTACCTAATTAACCCCTTCACTGCTAGCCATAATACACGTGTGATGCGCAGCAGCATTTAGCGACTTTCTAATTACCATAAAGCAACGCCAAAGTCATATATGTCTGCTATTTCTGAACAAAGGGCATCCCAGAGAAGCATTTACAACCATTTGTGCCATAATTGCACAAGCTGTTTGTAAATAATTTCAGTGAGAAACCTAAAATTGTGAAAAAATTAACATTTTTTTTTACTTTGATCGCATTTGGCGGTGAAATGGTGGCATGAAATATACCAAAATGGGCCTAGATCAATACTTGGGGTTGTCTACTACACTACACTAAAGCTAAAATTAACCCTAGAAGCTCCCTACATGCTCCCTAATTAACCCCTTCAATGCTGGGCATAATACACGTATTGTGCGCAGTGGCATTTAGCAGCCTTCTAATTACCAAAAAGCAATGCCAAAGCCATATATGTCTGCTATTTCTGAACAAAGGGGATCCCAGAGAAGCATTTACAACCATTTATGCCATAATTGCACAAGTTGTTTGTAAATAATTTCAGTGAGAAACCTAAAGTTTGTGAAAAAATTTGTGAAAAAGTGAACAATTTTTTTTATTTGATCGCATTTGGCGGTGAAATAGTGGCATGAAATATACCAAAATGGGCCTAGATCAATACTTTGGGATGTCTTCTAAAAAAAAATATATACATGTCAATAGATATTCAGGGATTCCTGAAAGATATTAGTGTCCCAATGTAACTAGCGCTAATTTTGAAAAAAAGTGGTTTGGAAATAGCAAAGTGCTACTTGTATTTATGGCCCTATAACTTGCAAAAAAAGCAAAGAAGATGTAAACATTGGGTATTTCTAAACTCAGGACAAAATTTAGAAACTATTTAGCATGGGTGTTTATTGGTGGTTGTAGATGTGTAACAGATTTTGGGGGTCAAAGTTAGAAAAAGTGTGTTTTTTTCCATTTTTCCTTCATATTTTATAATGTTTTTTATAGTAAATTATAAGATATGATGAAAATAATGGTATCTTTTGAAAGTCCATTTAATGGCGAGAAAAACGGTATATAATATGTGTGGGTACAGTAAATGAGTAAGAGGAAAATTACAGCTAAACACAAACACCGCAAAAATGTAAAAATAGCCTTGGTCCCAAACGGACAGAAAATGGAAAAGTGCTGCGGTCATTAAGGGGTTAACGACCGAGGACGTGCCATGAACGTCCTACAAAAAAATACCCTTAACGACCAAGGACGTTCCTGGCACGTCCTCTGGTGTTTCAAGTGGTGGAAGCGATCCTGATCGCTTCCAGACACTTTTATGGTAATGCAGTGATGCCTCGATATTGAGGCATCCTGCAATACCATTTCTTTACAAACCGATGCAGAGAGAGCCACTCTGTGGCCCTCTCTGCACCGGTAGCAATGGTGCCGATCGTTGGTGGGTTGGAGCATTAGCAGGGAGGCGGCCCATCGCTACCCGGCCTCCGGTTCCTGTATATGCAATGTGCACGCCGGGTGCCGGGAGTATCCGGGGGCGGGCGGGCGTGCAGCAACCACTACGACCAATTCAAATGAATGGGAAGGAGGGAAAGGGAGGGGAAATAAAGATTGTAGGATCTGGGAGGGGGAGCAGCTACACTACTGAAAAATTATATTTAAAAAAAAAAAAAAAAAACACTTTCTGCCAGTACTTAAGATGGCGGGGACAATTGTGGGGTGGGAGAGGGAAGAGCTGTTTGGGAGGGATCAAGGGGTGGGATGTGTCAGGTAGGAGGCTGATCTCTACACTAAAGCTAAAATTAACCCTGCAAGCTCCCTACAAGCTACCTAATTAAC
Source organism: Bombina bombina (assembly GCF_027579735.1). NCBI lineage: Eukaryota > Metazoa > Chordata > Amphibia > Anura > Bombinatoridae > Bombina > Bombina bombina. The sequence continues at coordinate 351,875,784 of NC_069500.1, forward strand.
CCCTTCACTGCTGGGCATAATACAAGTGTGGTGCGCAGCAGCGTTTAGCGGCCTAATTGCCAAAAAGCAACGGCAAAGCCATATATGTCTGCTATTTCTAAACAAAGGGAATTCCCAGAGAAATATTTACAACCATCTGTGCCATAATTGCACAAGCTGTTTCTAAATAATTTCAGTGAGAAACCTAAAGTTTGTGAAAAAGTTTGAGAAAAAGGGAACTTTTTTTTTTTTTATTTGATCACATTTGGCGGTGAAATGGTGGCATGAAATATACCAAAATGGGCCTAGATCAATACTTGGGTTGTCTACTACACTACACTAATGCTAAAATTAACCCTACATGCGCCCTACAAGCTCCCTAATTAACCCCTTCACTGCTGGGCATAATACATGTGTGATTCCCAACGGCATTTATTGGCCTTCTAATTACCATAAAGCAATACCAAAGCCATATATGTCTGCTATTTCTGAACAAAGGGGATCCCAGAGAAGCATTTACAACCATTTTTTGCCATAATTGCACAAGCTGTTTGTAAATAATTTCAGTGAGAAACCTAAAGTTGTGAAAAAGTGAAAATTTTGTTTTTTTATTTGATCGCATTTGGCGGTGAAATGGAGGCATGAAATATATATATATATATATATATATATATATATATATATATATATATATATATATATATATATATATATATATATATATATATATATATATATATATATTTATTTTTTATTTATTTTTTTTTCTTTTTTTTTTTTTTTTCTTTCAGGGATTCCTGACAGATATCAGTGTTCCAATGCAACTAACGCTGATTTTGAGAGAAAAAATGGGATTGGAAATAGCAAAGTGCTACTTGTACTTATTGCCCTATAACTTGCAAAAAAAGCAAAGAAGATGTAAACATTGGGTATTTCTAAACTCAGAACAAAATTTAGAAACTATTTAGCATGGGTGTTTTTTGGTGGTTGTAGATGTAACAGATTTTGGGGTCAAAGTTAGAAAAAGTGTGTGAAAAAATTGTATATATTTTTTTTATAGTAAATTATAAGATATGATGAAAATGGTATCTTTAGAAAGTCCATTTAATGGCGAGAAAAACTGTATATAATATGTGTGGGTACAGTAAATGAGTAAGAGGAAAATTACAGCTAAACACAAACACGGCAGAGATGCAAAAATAGCCTTGGTCCCAGACGGTCAACAAATGTTAAAGTGGTCTGGTCACGAAGGGGTTAAGGGTCTTGAAATAACTAGCTTAAAGGGACATAATACCCCAAATTATTCTTTCATGATTCCAATAGCGCATACAATCTTAAACAACTTTCCAAATTTACGTCTATTATCAAATTTTCTTTGTTTTGTTTTTTGTTGAAAAGCAGGGATGCAAGCTCAGGAGTCTGCATATATCTTCAGAACTATATGTCAGCAGTACTGCAACAATGCTATACATTAGCAAGAGCACTAAATGGCAGCACTATTTCTTGTCATGCAGTGCTTCAGGCATGTGCACACTACCTACTTAGGTATCTCTTCAACAAAGAATAACACGAGAACAAAGCAAATTTGATAATAGACCTAAATTGGAAACTTTTTTAAAAATTCTCTCTCTATCTGAATAATGAAAGAAAATGTTTTGATTTAATGTCCCTTTAATCGTGCAAGTTTAATTTTGACTTTCCTTTTCTAGACGAGACACAAATCTTACACTGCTATTTATTAGTACATAAAGCATAGAATATATTTTATATACACATAATGACAGCTTGATAGTGTTACCTTTGGGTCAATTTCTGCAAAAACATCATTAAGAATCTGAATTAGTTGCATTGGTTCTAGTGAATCAAAAGTTATCAAATTGAAGTTCTTCTTAAATGGCTCCTTGTTTAGGTTTTCCACGATGGATTTAAGTTGATCACTCATTTTGATTGTAGATATTGAGTCTAGTGATGGAAAAAAAATATATTTTAGTTACAAAAGGAAGCTAAATGAGATGCAGACATAACAGAAATCTTTGTTCTTCATTAGGTCTATGTTGTGCTTTAAGAATGGTCCAGTTATGTCTTCTAATCTAATAGAAGCCACCACACAAATCTAGAGTGTTACTCTTTAAAATTAAGCATGCACAAAGAACTAGCTAGTTAAAAAAAATCATATCAAAGATGGCCGACTTGTGCCCCTTTGCATAAGGTTTTGCAGAATGAAGAATGTGTTCCAAAGAATTTGTCACCCGAGGAAAAAAATCCAGCTAAAAAAAAAAAAAGTATCTGTCAAGTGCAAATCCCATGTTAAAAAGGACCACTCAATGCAGTAGAATTACATAATTAACAAGTACATAATAAAAATGCAATAGCACTAACTCAATTTCAAATAAACAGTAGATTTTTTTTGACAGATTTATTTTTCTCTCCCATTTTCAGTACCCCTGTATCATGTGACAGACACCAGCCAATTACAGACCATAAAACGTATAACCTGTGAGCTTGTACACATGCTCAGAAGGATCTTGTTCTCCAGAAAATGTTAATATAAAAAGACAAAAATAAAGAGTGCAAAATTTGATAATGGAAGTAAATTAGAAAGTGTCATGAAACTGCATGCTGTATCTGTTATGTTTACCTTCACAAATGGTAACATTTTTTACCAATAAAGCATCTTAGAAAAATGCAATCAATGAAAGTGTCCCTGATTTGCAGACTAACTTTATATAATGTGCAGTACATTAAGATACTTTATAATCACTTTAAGATCCTTTACAACAGGGTTCTTCAAACAACGGATCAGGAATCGGGATCCATTTCCGGGTCGCAACACCATGTTTACTGGGTAGCGACTTGTGTGTGTGTGTTGTAGGCGAGTGTGCGTGATCTGTACGAGAGTGTGTAGTGTGTGCTATATGAGTGTGTCCATTGTATGAGAGTGTGTGTGTTATTACCTTTTATAACACTTTTAAGTTTGACTACAATCAGGAATAAAATATGCACACATTTTAGTCACTTTGCTAAAAATTGCAGCGATCTTGTTGAATATTACTACCGAATTTTTCAGACCACATAAAAAATAGGGCCCCAAAGGTATGTGGTATCATCGCACTGGGTCTTGGGGGGGAAAAGTTTAAAGAACCCTGCTTTAGAGAAACCACTTGAAATGACTGTTTTTGTTTTGTTTTTGTGTTGATTAGAAAAGCTTTAGAAATTAAAAGAAAGTCTTTTCAAATTCAAACTTATTGCAATCCAAAAATACAGGGAACACTAATGCAAAAATACAGGGAACTCTAATGCAAAAACAACATGCTCTAAAGAATAAGATAGTTTATTGTTTGTTTTACATCTATTTAATTAGATGTGTTGTTACCTCGTTTAGTAATTTAATAGGTTTTCCGAAGTTAAAATGCTATTCTGCTATTGGGGTTTTATAAGAAAGACATAAGTCACTAGAAAGACATAAAACACCATTCTTTAAAGCGGGACATTTATCCCCCAGGAGTTAGGGATTTTAAATTGAAATGAGCTTCGCGTAAAAATTAGAAAACATCAGCTCACCTTTAGCACGTAACCTAGTTAGTCGCACCTGCAATGTACACCTATCACATGCAGCGTATATGATGCCAGACACTACGGTAACGTTGTCCGTATCTCTCGTTTTCTAGGGCACATATAATAAGTAGTGTCCGTTTGACTTCTAAGGAGCAGCAGATAGTATATGCTGAGTCTTGTCACCGAAATGTTGACAATTAATTATGTTAAAGGACAACGAAAAAAACTAAATACATTTCCAGACTAGCGTCAAAGAAGTTGCCTAGGCGACGCTACAGCCTTTCCAACGTCACTTGTGCTGAATACAGGAAGTGTAAAGAGTGCATCAGTTTAACCCTTTCTCCTCTGTCTTTTGATGTACGACACTAATCTCACACTGCCCCCTAACGGTAGGTAAACAGAAGTAATAAAGCACGGGGTCCTGTCTGTTACATTGCAGACTTGCAGTGTCTTTGAGAACACGACTTATGTGACGTAAAAAAAAGTCTCTTGTCCTTCAGCTGTGGGATGTGCATGATCGCAATTGGTCATCATGCACATCCAAGGGGTGTTTTTTTTTTTTTTTTAAAAAAAGGGAAAAGTCAATAGTATGCTGGGACTGTACAATTCTAATTTCTAGTATATTATTGTAACCCCTTCATATAGGCATAGCATAGTAATTTCTCACCCTCGAAGCTAGAGCCGTTTTCAGTCATTTGATACTCATTGCATTTACACGTCAGTTTCAGTACTCTTTCTGTGAGGTACAAATCATTCCTTGACTTTTCATCAAACGATCTTTAGAAAATTCCTTTAATTTGAAAAAATAGATTTTGTGTAAAATTCTATGGCATACAGGTTAAACGGCGTGATGGACATGGGCATAATTATTGTGGTTGCCAACAGTCCCTGATTTCCAGGGACAGTCCCTGGATTTTGTTGTATGTCCCTGGATTTTTTTTTGTCCCTGGAAATGTCCCTGAAAATCTCCTTTGCACAACATTTGTTGTTTGCATATATATATAAAACAACAAAAAAGTATTGGTGCACATCCAACCACTTAAAGGGACACTAAACCCAAAAAAATTATTTCGTGATTCAGATAGAGAATTCGATTTTAACCCCTTAACGACCAAGGACGTACGCCACACGTCCTCAAAAAAAATACAGTTAATGACCGAGGACGTGTGGCGTACATCCTTGGTCTGGAAAGCAGCTGGAAGCGATCCTGCTCGCTTCCAGCTGCTTTCCGGTTATTGCAGTGATGCCTCGATATGGAGGCATCCTGCAATAACCCCCCTTGGCCATCTGATGCAGAGAGAGCCACTCTGTGGCCCTCTCTGCACCGGACATCGGTGGCCGGTATCGTTGGCGGGTGGGAGCTTACGTGGGAGGCGGGTGGGCGGCCATCGATGCTGTGTGTGGAGTGGAGGGGGGTGGGATCGGGGGCGGGACCTACGGGGTCGCGCACGGGAGCGCGCGCGTGCACAGGGGGTGTTGGGCGGGCGCATGCACGGGCGGGAGCGGGTGGGAACCGCTACACTACAGAAAAAAAAAAGTTCAAAGTAAAAAAAAAAAAAAATTTTTTCAGTATTATAAATCTAATCTAAGGGATCTGGAAGGGGTTGGGGGTTGGTCTTGGTGGGGGGGGGGGAAGCTACACTACAGAAAAGGGATTTTTTTTAAAGAAAAGCCACATTTTTTACAAAACTGGGTACTGGCAGACAGCTGCCAGTACCCAAGATGGCGCCCATTAAGGCAGAGGGGAAGGGTTAGAGAGCTGTTTAGTGGGGGATCAGTGAGGTTGGGGTCTAAGGGGGGATCCTACACATCAGCATATGTAAATATGCTTCTTCTTTTTTTTTTTAAAAAAGGGCCAAATACCTTTTATTTTAGTACTGGCAGAGTTTCTGCCAGTACTTAAGATGGCGGGGACAATTGTGGGGTGGGGGAGGGAAGAGAGCTGTTTGGGAGGGATCAGGGGGTCTGATGTTTCAGGTGGGAGGCTGAGCTCTACACTAAAGATAAAATTAACCCTGCAAGCTCCATACAAGCTACATAATTAACCCCTTCACTGCTAGCCATAATACACGTGTGATGCGCAGCAGCATTTAGAGGCCTTCTAATTACCAAAAAGCAATGCCAAAGCCATATATGTCTGCTATTTCTGAACAAAGGGGATCCCAGAGAAGCATTTACAACCATTTGTGCCATAATTGCACAAGCTGTTTGTAAATAATTTCAGTGAGAAACCTAAAATTGAGAAAAATTTAACGTTTTTTTTTATTTGATCGCATTTGGCGGTGAAATGGTGGCATGAAATATACCAAAATTGGCCTAGATCAATACTTGGGGTTGTCTACTACACTACACTAAAGCTAAAACTACCCCAAAAAGCTCCCTACATGCTCCCTAATTAACCCCTTCACTGCTGGGCATAATACACGTGTGGTGTGCAGTGGCATTTAGCTGCCTTCTAATTACCAAAAAGCAACACCAAAGTCATATATGTCTGCTATTTCTGAACAAAGGGGATCCCAGAGAAGAATTTACAACCATTTATGCCATAATTGCACAAGCTGTTTGTAAATAATTTCAGTGAGAAACCAAAAGTTTGTGAAAAAAATTGTGAAAAGTGAACGATTTTTTGTATTTGATTGCATTTGGCGGTGAAATGGTGGCATGAAATATACCAAAATGGGCCTAGATCAATACTTTGGGTTGTCTACTAAAAAAAAATATATACATGTCAATGGATATTCAGAGATTCCTGAAAGATATCAGTGTTCTAATGTAACTAGCGCTAATTTTGAAAAGAAATGGTTTGGAAATAGCAAAGTGCTACTTGTATTTATGGCCCTATAGTTTACAAAAAAAGCAAAAAACATGTAAACATTGGGTATTTCTAAAATCAGGGCAAAATTTAGAAACTATTTAGCATGGGTGTTTTTTGGTGGTTGTAGATGTGTAACAGATTTTGGGGGTCAAAGTTAGAAAAAGTGTGTTTTTTTCCATTTTTTCCTCATATTTTATAATTTTTTTTATAGTAAATTATAAGATATGATCAAAATAATGGTATCTTTAGAAAGTCCATTTAATGGCGAGAAAAACGGTATATAATATGTGTGGGTACAGTAAATGAATAAGAGGAAAATTACAGCTAAACACAAACATCTCAAAAATGTAAAAATAGCCTTGGTCCCAAACGGACAGAAAATGGAAAAGTGCTGTGGTCATTAAGGGGTTAAACAACTTTCCAATTTACTTCTATTATCTAATATGCTTTATTTTTTAGATATCCTTTGTTAAAGAAATAGCAATGCACATAGATGAGCCAATGAGACATGAGGAATCTATGTGCAGGTACCAATCAGCAGCTACTGAGCATATCTAGATATGCTATTCAGCAAAGAATATCAAGAAAATGAAGCAAATTAGATAATAGAAGTAAATTAGAAAGTTGTTTAAAATTGCATGCTCTATCTAAATCATGAAATCTATCTAAATCTTCACTAACCCCTACCCTAACTCATCTCTTTAACCAATCCCTCACTGCTGGCACATTTCCTGACACATTCAAGCATGCGTCAATCATACCAATCCTAAAAAAGCCCTCACTTGACCCCTCCACGCCTTCTAACTATCTACCGGTCTCCTTACTTCCCTTTGCTTCAAAATTATTGGAACGACTAGTCTATAATCGGCTAACTCAATTTCTCACAACTAACTCCTTACTTGATCCACTACAATCTGGTTTCCGCCCTAAACACTCAACAGAAACCGCTCTTGCTAAAGTAACAAATGACCTGTTATCAGCCAAAGCAAAAGGCCATTACTAATTCTTCTTGACCTGTCCGCAGCTTTTGACACAGTTGACCATCCTCTCCTCCTAAAAATACTACATTCATTTGGCATCCGAGACACAGCCCTCTCCTGGTTTGCATCATATCTTTCAAACCGCTCGTTTTCAGTTTCCTTTAACAACATATCTTGTGATCCTATGCCTCTCTCAGTTGGAGTACCGCAAGGCTCTGTCTTGGGTCCCTTGCTTTTCTCTCTTTATACATCCTGCCTTGGAAAACTTATAGCCTCCTTTGGATTCCAGTACCACCTATATGCTGATGATACCCAAATCTATCTTTCCTCTCCTGATATCTCTCCCTCTTTACTCAACCAGATTTCCAATTGCCTCTCTGCAATTTTCTCTTGGATGTCTTCACACTACCTCCAACTTAATCTGTCCAAAACTGAGCTGTTTCTTATTCCCCCCTCTTCGAGACATCCGACACCTGACATTTCTCTGATGGTTGGAGACTCTATTCTCAACACCTCACCCCAGGTCCGCTGCCTTGGGGTCACACTAGACTCAGAACTCACATTCAACCCACATATACAAACGCTTACCAAATCCTGCCGGTCACACCTACGCAACATTTCCAGAATTCGTCCCTTCCTTACTCAAAATACTACAAAAATACTTATTCATTCCCTCATCCTGTCACGCATTGATTATTGCAATCTACTCTTAAATGGCCTTCCAAAACACCGCCTCTCCTCCCTCCAATCTATTATGAATGCTTTTGCTAGACTCATCCACCTAAGTCGACGATCTACATCAGCTGCTCCGCTCTGCCAGTCTCTACACTGGCTCCCCATACACTCCAGAATACAATTTAAAGTATTAGCCCTAACCTACAAAGCACTCAACAGTCTGACTCCCAACTATATCTCCTCTCTCATCGTGAAATACTCCCCATCCCGTCCTCTTTGATCAAAGTCTGACCTACATCTCTACACTCCTGTTATCTCTACATCCCACTCCCGCCTCCAAGACTTCGCACGTGCTGCTCCTGTCCTCTGGAACTCTCTACCCCGCTCCATCAGACTGTCTCCAACCTTGTATAGCTTCAGAAGATCCTTGAAAACCCACCTATTCAGAGAGGCTTACCATCTCTCCTCCATCCCGCATCCGAACCAAGCTAATACATGTACATGAACTGCCTGACTCACTGCTGCAAATACAACCGATGTAACAAGCTACCCCAACCTTATGTCTCTGCACCCTAAACCTATAGACTGTGAGCTCTCCGGAGCAGGGCCCTCTTCATCCTGTGCTAGATTTGTTTAGTCTTGTTATGTTTTGTATTGTATCACAGATCTTTGTCATTGTATACCCCCATCGTTGTACCCAGCGCTACGGAATTTGGCGGCGCTATACAAATAAATGATAATAATAATGAAAGAAAAAATGTGGGTGTAATGTCCCTTTAAGTCCACATATTTATAGCATATTTATATATACTTCTGTCTGCTAAATATACTTACATAGTTCAAATAAGATTGGGATAAACATCTCACAGAAATTCTTATTGACATATTTATGCTGCAAAAAGTTTTGCCTATTACATATGCTTTTACATTTTTAATAAAGATGGGATCTTAGTCACACAATATGATCATATTCTGCTAAGCCAGTCACCACTTACAAGGTGTCCCACAATAGACTAGTCCTAACACTAATCAGTTTAGCTTAGCTAGGCTGAATCATTCATTTCTAATGTTCATATACAGAATTCCCACTCTGAGTGAAATTCCCTAGCTGTATATGTATACCACAATTAAATTGTCTGGAACACACCTGGGCTGGGTGGTGTGCATTAACCAAAGCAGGGGATTTAGTCAACTCCCACTTTTTGCATACATATATATATATATATATATATATATATATATACACACACACATACACATATACAGATAGATAGATGATAAATAGATATAGTGTATTTTTAAAATATAATTCAAGCCTAATGGAATATTGTTATTATTATTAAATGGGTTCACAATTCACATATTATTTGTCTTTCTAACTTTGATGCTGTGTTGTAAAAATAACCATATGCCCAGAATGTGTTCCAGAGACTGGGTAGGTGTAAGAGCTTGGTGCTGTAATCTGTACAATAAACTATGGATAAGTCTAAATCAGTGACGTCAGAGGCTGGTGAGGCAGTGGCTAGGATACGCCTTCATTCTTTAGATATCCTTTGTTGAATAAATAGCAATGCACATGGGTGAGCCAATCACATGAGGTATCTATGTGCAGCCACCAATCAGCAGCTACTGAGCATATTTAGATATGATTTTCAACAAAGGATATCAAAAGAATGAAGAAAATTAGATATTAGATGTAAATTGGAAAGTGATTTAAATTTGCATATGGGTTTCATATGGGTTTCATGTCCCTTTAAATGGTGTCTTGGAAAACTGGTCAACTTAGTAAACATCTGATTTTAGTCTAAAAGGATTGTAACAGAAACTCTTGCCAGATAACACAATGCTTGATCTGATTATGAGATCTAGAAATCCATGCCCATTAAAATATGTTTAAAACATACTTTTTACTTTAGTGCTTCAAATTATGCTTATAGATTCTTTCATTATTCAGTAAATATAAAAATGTCTTGATCCAGTGGCGGCTGGTGAAATTAAAAGATGGTGGGGCGCTTGACCCCACCCCTTTAAATAAAGCCACACCATCAGATGGCACTACCAATTCATTAATTAAATAAATAAAAGGTAGACAGAAACACAGAAAAGCACTCGGGGGGAAAGGGAGAGAGACGGGGGGAGAGAGACACAGAGGGTTAGAGAGAAAGAGAGACACAATCACACACAGAGGGTTAGAGAGAGAGAAAGAGAGACACAATCACACACAGAGGGTTAGAGAGAGAGAAAGATAGAGAGACACAATCACACACAGAGTGTTAGAGAGAGAGAAATAAAGAGAGAGTGAGAGACACAATCACACACAGAGGGTTAGAGAGAGAGAGACACAATCACACACAGAGGGTTAGAGAGAAAGAGACACACAATCACATACAGAGGGTTAGAGAAAGAGAGACACAATCACACACAGAGGGTTAGAGAGAGAGAAAGAGAGACACAATCACACACAGAGGGTTAGAGAGAGAGAGAAATAGAGAGGGACACAATCATACACAGAGGGTTAGAGAGAAAGAGAGAGAGAGACAATCATACACAGAGGGTTAGAGAGAGAAAGACAATCACACACAGAGGGTTAGAGAGAGAGAGAGAGAGAGAGAGAGAGAGAAAGAGACACAATCACACACAGAGGGTTAGAGAGAAAGAGAGAGAGACACACAATCACACACAGAGGGTTAGAGAGAGAGAAAGAGAGAGAGACACAATCACACACAGAGGGTTAGAGAGAGAGAGAAAGAGAGACACAATCACACACAGAGGGTTAGAGAGAGAGACACAATCACATACAGAGGGTTAGAGAGAGAGAAAGAGAGACACAATCATACATAGAGGGTTAGAGAGAGAGAGAGACACACAATCACACACAGAGGGTGAGAAAGAAAGAGAGAGACACAATCACAAACAGAGGGTTAGAGAGAGAGACACAATCACACACAGAGGGTTAGAGAGAGAGACACAATCACACACAGAGGGTTAGAGAGAGAGAAAGAGAGACACAATCATACACAGAGGGTTAGAGAGAGAAAGAGACACACACAATCACACACAGAGAGTGAGAGAGAAAGAGAGAGACACAATCACACACAGAGGGTTAGAGAGAGAGAGAAAGAGAGAGAGACACAATCACACACAGAGGGTGAGAGAGAAAGAGAGAGACACAATCACACACAGAGGGTTAGAGAGAGAAAGAGAGAGAAAGAGACACAATCATACACAGAAGGTTAGAGAGAGAGAGAGAGACACAATCACACACAGAGGGTTAGAGAGAGAGACACAATCACACACAGAGGGTGAGAGAGAGAGAGAGAGAGAGAGAGAGAGAGAGAGAGACACACACAATCACACACAGAGGGTTAGAGAGACACATAAGGGATGAGAGTCAGAGGGGGAGGAAGAGAGACAGAGAGAGAAAGAGACCATGGGGGAGAACAACACATAAGGAGAGAGATGGATAGATAGAGAGAGAGACACACACACACACAAGGGGGGGGGGAGAGGGACCACTGCATTTTAAAGTAATAAGACAGCAGAGCTACAGAGAGTTCAGAAAATGAGTCTATAATTTAGTGTGAAGTACAGAGGCAAGCTGCTAAGTTAGTGGGTATAAAGTTTGAGTAAACAAAATACAAAAACGACCCTGCTGTAAAAGAGTAAAAAAAACACTAAACCACATTCATTAAATTATCATTTTCACTAACAGAATCCCTTTCAGTAAAATCTTACTTTAATAAGATGTGGCTGAAACACTGCTCTCTCTGCCTCTCTTCCTGCTCTGAATAAGGATTCAGGAAGTGACAGTGGCACATTCCACTGCACTTAGAGGGGAAGAACAGAACTCTCTTTTTCACTTTAGCAAAGCTAGCAGGTTCACAGGACAGCAACAAAATATATGAAAGTTGTTTTTTTCGGTTTTTATTTTGTTTTATATGATTTAACATCCAGCCCCAACCCTATGTTCCACTTACTAATGCCTCTCGCTGGATTGGTTCAGCCCAAATAGGACTGCCTCAAATAAGCAGTTAATGGGCCATGCAATGATCTTAACCACTTGCATCCAGTAGGTGGCGCAGCATGTTGTGTAATGGTGGGCAGACCTGCTTGTGCCTCTCCATTGCACAACATATAGCTGTGAGAAAAAAAAATTACAATTTTTTTTTTAAAGCCAATAAAAAATATATATATATTTGCCCATATGAGAGGTGAAGCACTGCCTCACCTGCCTCTAGTGAGTGCACATCACTGGTCTAAATTATACTATTACTTTCAAATGGGTGTGTTTTGATTGCAGAACTGAGTGGGCGGAGCAGTTGAACAGTAGGTCGTCAATACTCCAGTAACCCGCTTGCTTGCTCTGCTGCAAAGTGTCCCTGGAATTTTTTTTGAAATGTTGGCAACTATGGCAATGATACATTTTAGTAAGCAGAGCAGGGCCAGTGCTACAACAGAGGCAGACCAGGCATTGGCCTAAGGGCGACCCTTTAGTGGAAGGTGCAAATTTGCTGTATGACTTTTTTTTAGTGTATAAACCCTCAACAGCAGTGTATAGGTACTCTGCATTAATTATACAGTGCAGCATGTATATAGATGACTTGCATTATCTATCATATTATAGTACAGAATGTGTATAAATCATCATTATCATCACTATACAGTGACACCTGTTAAAATGTTTGTTGTATTGGTCCCCTGGCCAAAACTTGCAAGTTAAAGGTACAGTCAACTCCAACATTTGTATTGTTTAAAAAGATAGATAATCCCTTTATTACCCATTTCCCAGTTTTGCACAGCCAACATGGTTATATTAAAGCGACACTGTACCCAAAAATTTTCTTTCGTGATTCAGATTGAGCATGAAATTTTAAGCAACTTTCTAATTTACTCCTATTATCAAATTTTCTTCATTCTCTTGGTATCTTTATTTGAAATGCAAGAATGTAAGTTTAGATGCCGGCCCATTTTTGTGAACAACCTGGGTTGTCCTTGCTGATTGGTGGATAAATTCATCCACCAATAAAAAAAGTGCTGTCCAGAGTACTGAAACCAAAAAAAAGCTTAGATGACTTCTTTTTCAAATAATGATAGCAAGGGAACGAAGAAAAATTGATAATAGGAGTAAATTAGAAAGTTGCTTAAACTTGCATGCTCTTTCTGAATTACAAAAGAAAAAAATTGGGTTCAGTGTCCCTTTAATATACTTTTAACCTCTGTGATTACCTTGTATCTAAGCCTCTTCTGACAGCTCCCTGATCACATGACTTTTTAATTTATTATCTATTTACTTGCATTTCTGCCACTCAGTGGTGTGTCAGCCACAACTCCATAGGAGAGAGCACAATGCTATCTATATGGACCACATGGATTAGCAGTCTATTGTGAAAAGCTAAAAAAGCAAAAAAAAAAAAAAAAACAATTTATGCTTACCTCATAAATTACTTTCTCCAACGGTGTGTCCGGTCCACGGTGTCATCCATTACTTGTGGGATATTCTCCTCCCCCACAGGGAAAGGCAAGGAGAGCACACAGCAAGAGCTGTCCATATAGTCCCTCCCAGGCTCCGCCCCCCCAGTCATTCGACCGACGGTTAGGAGAAAAAAAGGGGAAACTATAGGGTGCCGTGGTGACTGTAGTGTATAGAGAAAGAAATTCTTCAAACCTGATTAAAAAACCAGGGCGGGCCGTGGACCGGACACACCGTTGGAGAAAGTAATTTATCAGGTAAGCATAAATTCTGTTTTCTCCAACATTGGTGTGTCCGGTCTACGGTGTCATCCATTACTTGTGGGAACCAATACCAAAGCTTTAGGACACGGATGAAGGGAGGGAGCAAATCAGGTTACCTAAACAGAAGGCACCACGGCTTGCAAAACCTTTCTCCCAAAAATAGCCTCCGAAGAAGCAAAAGTATCAAATTTGTAGAATTTGGACAAAGTGTGCAGAGAAGACCAGGTCGCTGCCTTACATATCTGATCAACAGAAGCCTCGTTCTTGAAGGCCCATGTGGAAGCCACAGCCCTAGTAGAGTGAGCTGTGATTCGTTCAGGAGGCTGCCGTCCGGCAGTCTCGTAAGCCAATCATATGATGCTTTTCAGCCAAAAGGAAAGAGAGGTAGCAGTAGCTTTTTTGACCTCTCCTCTTGCCAGAATAAACGACAAACAGAGAAGACGTTTGTCTGAAATCCTTTGTTGCTTCTAAATAGAACTTTAAAGCACGGACTACATCTAAATTGTGTAACAAGCGTTCCTTCTTTGAAACTGGATTCGGACACAAAGAAGGCACAACTATTTCCTGGTTAATATTCTTGTTGGAAACAACCTTTGGAAGGAAACCAGGTTTAGTACGCAAAACAACCTTATCTGAATGGAACACCAGATAGGGCGGATTACACTGCAGAGCAGATAATTCAGAAACTCTTCTAGCAGAAGAAATAGCAACCAAAAACAGAACTTTCCAAGATAACAACTTGATATCTATGGAATGTAAGGGTTCAAACGGAACCCCTTGAAGAACTGAAAGAACCAAATTTAGACTCCAGGGAGGAGTCAAGGGTCTGTAAACAGGCTTGATCCTGACCAAAGCCTGAACAAAAGCTTGAACATCTGGCACAGCTGCCAGTCGTTTGTGTAACAAGACAGATAAAGCAGAAATCTGTCCTTTTAGAGAACTCGCTGATAATCCCTTATCCAAACCTTCTTGGAGAAAGGAAAGGATCCTAGGAATTTTAATCTTACTCCATGAGAATCCCTTGGATTCACACCAACAGATATATCTTTTCCATATTTTATGGTAATCTTTCTAGTCACAGGTTTTCTGGCTTGTACCAGAGTATCTATCACAGAATCCGAAAACCCACGCTTAGACAAAATCAAGCGTTCAATTTCCAAGCAGTCAGCTGGAGAGAAACTAGATTTGGATGTTCGAATGGACCTTGTACTAGAAGATCCTGTCTCAAAGGTAGCTTCCATGGTGGAGCCAATGACATATTCACCAGGTCTGCATACCAAGTCCTGCGTGGCCACGCAGGAGCTATCAAAATCACCGAGGCCTTCTCCTGTTTGATCCTGGCTACCAGCCTGGGAATGAGAGGGAACGGTGGAAACGCATAAGCTAGGTTGAAAGTCCAAGGCGCCACTAATGCATCCACTAGAGTCGCCTTGGGATCCCTGGATCTGGACCCGTAGCAAGGAACCTTGAAGTTCTGACGAGACACCATCAGATCCATGTCTGGAATGCCCCATAATTGGGTCAACTGGGCAAACACCTCCGGGTGGAGTTCCCACTCCCCCGGATGAAAGGTCTGACAACTCAGATAATCCACCTCCCAGTTTTCCACTCCGGGATGTGGATCGCAGACAGGTGGCAGGAGTGATCCTCCGCCCATTTGATGATCTTGGTCACCTCTCTCATTGCCAGGGAACTCCTTGTCCCCCCCTGATGGTTGAAGTAAGCAACAGTCGTCATGTTGTCTGATTGGAATCTTATGAATCTGGCCTTTGCTAGTTGAGGCCAAGCCCGGAGAGCACTGAATATCGCTCTCAGTTCCAGAATGTTTATTGGTAGAAGAGACTCTTCCCGAGACCATAGACCCTGAGCTTTCAGGGAATCCCAGACCGCGCCCCAGCCTAATAGACTGGCGTCGGTCGTGACAATGACCCACTCTGGTCTGCGGAAGCTCATTCCCTGGGACAGGTGATCCTGGTCAGCCACCAACGGAGTGAGTCTCTGGTCTTCTGATCTACTTGAATCACTGGAGACAAGTCTGTATAGTCCCCATTCCACTGTTTGAGCATGCACAGTTGTAATGGTCTTAGATGAATTCGCGCAAAAGGAACTATGTCCATTGCTGCAACCATCAACCCTACTACTTCCATGCACTGAGCTATGGAAGGCCGTAGAGTGAAGAACTTGTTGACGGAGACGGGGAACTTTTTTCTATGTTCACCTACCACCCGTGAGATCTGAGAAAGGCTAGAACAATGTCTGTGTGAGCCTTTGTCTTTGAAAGAGACGACGCTTGAATTAGGATGTCGTCCAAGTAAGGTGCCACTGCAAAGCCCCTGGGTCTTAGAACCGCTAGAAGGGACCCGAGCACCTTTGTGAAAATCCTTGGAGCAGTGGCTAGTCCGAATGGGAGAGCCACAATAGGTAATGTTTGTCCAGAAAGGCGAACCTTAGGAACTGATGATGATCTTTGTGGATAGGAATATGCAGATACGCATCCTTTAGATCCACGGTAGTCATAAATTGACCCTCCTGGATTGTAGGTAAAATCGTTCGAATAGTTTCCATTTTGAACGATGGCACTCTGAGAAATTTGTTTAGAATTTTTAAATCCAGAATTGGTCTGAAAGTTCCCTCTTTTTTTTGGGAACTACAAACAGATTTGAGTAAAACCCCTGACCTTGTTCCACAGTTGGAACTGGGTGTATCACTCCCATCTTTAACAGGTCTTCTACACAATGTAAGAATGCCTGTCTCTTAACTTGGTTTGAAGATAAGTGAGACATGTGGAACCTTCCCCTTGGGGGTAGTTCCTTGAATTCTAGAAGATAACCCTGAGAGACTATTTCTAGTGCCCAGGGATCCTGAACATCTCTTGCCCAAGCCTGAGCAAAGAGGGAGAGTCTGCCCCCTACTAGATCCGGTTCCGGATCGGGGGCTACCTCTTCATGCTGTCTTGGTAGCAGCAGCAGGCTTCTTGGCCTGTTTACCCTTGTTCCAGCCTTGCATTGATTTCCAAGCTGGTTTAGTCTGGGAAGCGTTACCCTCTTGTCTAGAGGCTGCCGAGTTGGAAGCCGGTCCGTTCCTGAAATTACGAAAGGAACGAAAATTGGACTTATTCTTAGCCAGAGCGCTCTGCGCGCCACAATTGTAAACCCTGAATTTTTTTTGCCGCTAACCTCGCTAACTGCAAAGCGGCGTCTAAAATAAAGGAATTAGCTAACTTAAGTGCGTAAATTCTATCCATGACTTCCTCATACGGAGTCTCCCTACTGAGCAACTTTTCCAGTTCCTCGAACCAGAACCACGCCGCTGTAGTGACAGGAATAATGCACGAAATAGGTTGAAGGAGGTAACCTTGCTGTACAAAAATCTTTTTAAGCAAACCCTCCAATTTTTTATCCATAGGATCTTTGAAAGCACAATTGTCCTCAATAGGAATGGTCGTGCGCTTGGCTAGAGTAGAAAACTCCCCCTCGACCTTAGGGACTGTTTGCCATGTGTCCTTCCTGGGGTCGACCATAGGGAACAATTTCTTAAATATAGGAGGAGGGACAAAAGGTATGCCTGGCTTCTCCCACTCCTTATTCACTATGTCTGCCACCCGTTTAGGTATCGGAAAAACATCAGGGTGCACCGGGACCTCAAGGAACTGTCCATCTTGCACAATTTTTCTGGGTTGACCAGATTGTCACAATCATCCAGAGTAGATAGCACCTCCTTAAGTAATGCGCGGAGATGCTCTAATTTAAATGTCACAACATCAGGTTCTGCCTGCTGAGAAATTCTTCCTGTATCAGAAATTTCCCCATCTGACAAACCCTCCCTCACTGCCACTTCAGATTGGTGTGAGGGTATGACAGAAAAATTATCATCAGCGCCCTCCTGCTCTACAGTGTTTAAAACAGAGCAATCACGCTTTCTCTGAAATGCTGGCATTTTGGATAAAATATTAGCTATGGAGTTATCCATTACTGCCGTCAATTACTGTATAGTAACAAGCATTGGCGCGCTAGAAGTACTAGGGGTCGCCTGCGCGGGCATAACTGGTATAGACACAGAAGGAGATGATGTAGAACTATGTCTACTTCCTTCATCTGAGGAATCATCCTGGGCAACTTTACAATTTGTGACAGTTCTGTCCTTACTTTGTTTGGACGCTATGGCACAATTATCACACTATATTTGAAGGGGGAACCACATTGGCTACCATACATACAGAACATGATCTATCTGAAGGTACAGACATGTTAAACAGGCTTAAACTGGTTAATAAAGCACAAAAACCGTTTTAAAACAAAACCGTTACTGTCTCTTTAAATGTTAAACAGGGCACACTTTATTACTGAATATGTGAAAAACTAGGAAGGAATTATCCAATCTTTACCAAATTTTCACCACAGTGTCTTAATACATTCAAAGTATTGCACCCCAATTTTCAAGCTGTTAACCCTTAAAATGTGGAAACCGGAGCCGTTTTTAATTTTAACCCCCTTACAGTCCCAGCCACAGCCTTTGCTGCAACTTCACCAATCCCAGGGGGGTATATGATACCAAATGAAGCCTTCTAGGAACGTTTTTAGTGGATTCAAGACCCTAACACATGCAGCTGCATGTACTGAACTCAAAATTAACTGCACAGTAATGGCGCGAAAATGAGGCTCTGCCTACTACAGAGCCCTTCCTGACTGGGAAGGTGTCTTAACAAGTGCCTGGTGCTAAAAACGTTCCACAATGTTACAAAAGTGTGAAATACAACTTCAAACTGCATATAATACTTAAATAAAGCAATCGATTTAGCCCCTAAAAGTGTCTACCAGTTTATAGCCCATAATAAGCCCTTTATTCTGTTTGAGACTAAGAAAATGGCTTACCGATCCCCATGAGGGGAAAATGACAGCCTTCCAGCATTACACAGTCTTGTTAGAAATATGTCTAGTCATACCTTGAGCAGAAGAGCCTGCTAACTGTTTCCCCCAACTGAAGTTATCTCATCTCAACAGTCCTATGTGGAAACAGCAAACGATTTTAGTAACGGCTGCTAAAATCATATTCCTCTCACAAACAGAACTCTTCATCTCTTTCTGTTTCAGAGTAAATAGTACATACCAGCACTATTTTAAAATAACAAACTCTTGATAGAAGAATAAAAAACTACAACTAAACACCACAAACTCCTCACCATCCCCGAGGAGATGCTACTTGTTCAGAGCGGCAAGGAGAATGACTGGGGGGGCGGAGCCTGGGAGGGACTATATGGACAGCTCTTGCTGTGTGCTCTCCTTGCCTTTCCCTGTGGGGGAGGAGAATATCCCACAAGTAATGGATGACACCGTGGACCGGACACACCAATGTTGGAGAAAAAGCATTAGATAAGAGGCTGTCTGTAGTGGCTTAGAAACAGGCAGAAATTTAGAGGTTTAAATGTTATAAAGTATATTATTATAACAATGTTGGTTGTGCAAAGCTGGGGAATGGGTAGTAAAGGTGTTATTTATCTTTTTAAACAATACTTTTTTTTATGTTGACTGTCTTTTAATGTGACTATCAACAGTATATCAAAGTGCCAACAATAGAGGCAGGGTCTTGTTGCTTAAAAACAATATTTTATTACAATATGAATGCTTGGTTAAAAGCTATATCATTCCATTGTAGTGGAATTTAAATAAAATCAAATAGTCCAATATTAATATCAGTATACAAATGCAACTTCTTTATATTTAAAATGATTGGAGGGTTGAACAACTTCAACCGTGATATCACCAATGAAACTAAAATATAGTTAAACTTATATACAACGTTAGTTGACAACTTTCACTGTTTAAAAGATGATTAAAAAATAAAAATGATTGGATATATCCCTCATGGATCCATGTGAACAGTCTAATACTTTTTCAATAAAGCGCTAACAATAATGGTTACTGAGTTTCATAAGCCAAGCTATAGCTTGGTTATAATGTATTAAGCAAAGGTAAGACAAACAAATCTTTTGCGTTAGTCTTAGGTGTCTCAAAATTTCACAATCCGTTCTCAGTAAATCTGATCTGAAATGGTATGTGTAATTCTTCAGATTACACTAATATATACCTTAAACTTCAAGTATTGAATAAAACTTCCTATTTGGTGGTCATACCTTTGCTAATAAAATAAGCTCCTATTCATAACAGTGCCACTAAATTGCAGCTTCAATATTAGTAACCAGAAACAGTTTAAACAATGCCAATGATATATTGCTGCAACGTTGGTAATTATTCACAATCGCCTAGATTTAGAGTTTGGCGTTAGCCGTCAAAACCAACATTACAACCCACCACCCACATACCCCTAATCTAACCCAAACCCCCCTTAAATAAACCTAACACTAAGCCCCTGAAGATCATCCTACCTTATCTTCACCACGCCGGGTATCACCGATCCGTCCAGGCTCCGAAGTCTTCATCCAAGCCCAAGCGGGGGCTGAAGATGCTCATGATCCGGCTAAAGTCTTGGCCCAAGCGGGGGCTGAAGATGTCCATGATCCGGCTGAAGTCTTGATCCAAGCGGGAGCTGAAGAGGTCCATGATCCGGCTGAAGTCTTCTATCAAGCGGCATCTTCAATCTTCTTTCTTCCGGATCCATCTTCATCCCGCCGACGCGGAACATCCTTCTTTACCGACGACTTCCCGGCGAATGACGGTTCCTTTAAGGGACGTCATCCAAGATGGCGTCCCTCGAATTCCGATTGGCTGATAGGATTCTATCAGCCAATTGGAATTAAGGTAGGAAAAATCTGATTGGCTGATAAAATCAGCCAATCAGATTCAAGTTCAATCCGATTGGCTGATCCAATCAGCCAATCAGATTGAGCTTGCATTCTATTGGCTGATCGGAACAGCCAATAGAATGCGAGCTCAATCTGATTGGCTGATTCCATCAGCCAATCAGAATTTTCCTACCTTAATTCCGATTGGCTGATAGAATCCTATCAGCCAATCGGAATTCGAGGGACGCCATCTTGGATGACGTCCCTTAAAGGAACCGTCATTCGTCGGGAAGTCGTCGGTGAAGAAGGATGTTCTGCGTCGGCGGGATGAAGATGGATCCGGAAGAAAGAAGATTGAAGATGCCGCTTGATAGAAGACTTCAGCCGGATCATGGACCTCTTCAGCTCCCGCTTGGATCAAGACTTCAGCCGGATCATGGACATCTTCAGCCCCCGCTTGGGCCAAGACTTCAGCCGGATCATGGACATCTTCAGCCCCTGCTTGGGCTTGGATGAAGACTTCGGAGCCTGGACGGATCGGTGATACCCGGCGTGGTGAAGATAAGGTAGGATGATCTTCAGGGGCTTAGTGTTAGGTTTATTTAAGGGGGGTTTGGGTTAGATTAGGGGTATGTGGGTGGTGGGTTGTAATGTTGGGGGGGGTATTGTATGTTTTATTTTTACAGGCAAAAGAGCTGTTTTCTTTGGGGCATGCCCCGCAAAAGGCCCTTTTAAGGGCTGGTAAGGTAAAAGAGCTTTTCTATTTTAATTTCTTCTGTTATGTGTGATCAGTCCACGGGTCATCATTACTTCTGGGATATAACTCCTCCCCAACAGGAAATGCAAGAGGATTCACCCAGCAGAGCTGCATATAGCTCCTCCCCTCTACGTCAGTCCCAGTCATTCTCTTGCACCCAACGACTAGATAGGATGTGTGAGAGGACTATGGTGATTATACTTAGTTTTTATGACTTCAATCAAAAGTTTGTTATTTTACAATAGCACCGGAGCGTGTTATTACTTCTCTGGCAGAGTTTGAGGAAGAATCCGCCAGAGTTTTTTACTATGATTTTAACCGGAGTTGTTAAGATCATATTGCTGTTCTCGGCCATCTGAGGGAGGTAAAGGCTTCAGATCAGGGGACAGCGGGCAGATGAATCTGCATTGAGGTATGTAGCAGTTTTTATTTTCTGAATGGAATTGATGAGAAAATCCTGCCATACCGTTAAAATGACATGTATGTATACACTTCAGTATTCTGGGGATGGTATTTCACCGGAACTACTCTGTTAAAGGTCACTAATCCTTTTAATAACTATTTATCATGTTAAACGTTTTTGCTGGAATGTAGAATCGTTTACATTGCTGAGGTACTGTGTGAATAAATATTTGGGCATTATTTTCCACTTGGCAGCCATTTTTTTTTTTTTTTTTTTTTTTTTTTTTTTTTTGCTTTTATTTGTGACAGTTTCGTTTCTCTTCACTGCTGTGTGGGAGAGGGAGGGGCCGTTTTTGGCGCTCTTTGCTACGCATCAAAAAATTCCAGTCAGTTACTTTTATATTTTCTGCATGATCCGGTTCATCTCTGACAGATCTCAGGGGTCTTCAAACTTCTTTGAAGGGAGGTAAATTCTCTCAGCAGAGCTGTGAGAATTCTTATAGTGACTGTGAATAAAATCGTTGCTTTGTATTTTTTATGTCAAATTTAATTAGTGTTATTTTACTAATGGGAACAAACCTTTGCTAAAAGTTGTGTTGTTTTAAAGTTTGATGCTATAACTGTTTTTCAGTTCATTATTTCAACTGTCATTTAATCGTTTAGTACCTCTTTGAGGCACAGTACGTTTTTGCTAAAAAAGATTATAACCAAGTTGTAAGTTTTTTTGCTAGTGTGTTAAAACATGTCTGACTCAGAGGAAGATATCTGTGTCATTTGTTCCAATGCCAAGGTGGAGCCCAATAGAAATTTATGTACTAACTGTATTGATGCTACTTTAAATAAAAGTCAATCTGTACAATGTGAACAAATTTCACCAAACAGCGAGGGGAGAGTTATGCCGACTAACTCGCCTCACGCGGCAGTACCTGCATCTCCCGCCCGGGAGGTGCGTGATATTATGGCGCCTAGTACATCTGGGCGGCCATTACAGATAACATTACAAGATATGGCTACTGTTATGACTGAAGTTTTGTCTAAATTACCAGAACTAAGAGGCAAGCGTGATCACTCTGGGGTGAGAACAGAGTGCGCTGACAATACTAGGGCCATGTCTGATACTGCGTCACAGCTCGCAGAGCATGAGGACGGAGAGCTTCATTCTGTGGGTGACGGTTCTGATCCAAACAGATTGGATTCAGATATTTCAAATTTTAAATTTAAATTGGAAAACCTCCGTGTATTACTAGGGGAGGTCTTAGCAGCTCTTAATGATTGTAACACCGTTGCAATACCAGAGAAACTGTGTAGGTTGGATAAATACTTTGCGGTACCGGCGAGTACTGACGTTTTTCCTATACCTAAGAGACTAACTGAAATTGTTACTAAGGAGTGGGATAGACCCGGTGTGCCGTTCTCACCCCCTCCAATATTTAGAAAGATGTTTCCAATAGACGCCACCACTCGGGACTTATGGCAAACGGTCCCTAAGGTGGAGGGAGCAGTTTCTACTTTAGCTAAGCGTACCACTATCCCGGTGGAGGATAGCTGTGCTTTTTCAGATCCAATGGATAAAAAATTAGAGGGTTACCTTAAGAAAATGTTTGTTCAACAAGGTTTTATATTGCAACCCCTTGCATGTATCGCGCCGATTACGGCTGCGGCAGCATTTTGGATTGAGTCTCTGGAAGAGAACCTTAGTTCATCTACGCTAGACGACATTACGGACAGGCTTAGAGTCCTTAAACTAGCTAATTCTTTCATTTCGGAGGCCGTAGTACATTTAACCAAACTTACGGCTAAGAACTCAGGATTCGCCATACAGGCACGTAGGGCGCTGTGGCTAAAATCCTGGTCAGCCGATGTTACTTCTAAGTCCAAATTACTTAATATACCTTTCAAGGGGCAGTCTTTATTTGGGCCCGGTTTGAAAGAAATTATCGCTGACATTACAGGGGGTAAGGGCCACGCCCTACCTCAAGACAAAGCCAAAGCTAAGGCTAGACAGTCTAATTTTCGTCCCTTTCGGAATTTCAAAACAGGAACAGCATCAACCTCCACTGCACCAAAACAGGAGGGAGCTGTTGCTCGTTACAGGCAAGGCTGGAAGCCTAACCAGTCCTGGAACAAGAGCAAGCAGGCCAGGAAACCTGCTGCTGCCCCAAAGACAGCATGAATCGAAAGCCCCCGATCCGGGACCGGATCTAGTGGGGGGCAGACTTTCTCTCTTCGCCCAGGCCTGGGCAAGAGATGTTCAGGATCCCTGGGCACTAGAGATCATATCTCAGGGATACCTTCTAGACTTCAAATTATCTCCCCCAGGAGGGAGATTTCATCTGTCAAGGTTGTCAACAAACCAGATAAAGAAAGAGGCGTTTCTACGCTGTGTACAAGATCTGTTATTAATGGGAGTGATCCATCCGGTTCCGCGGTCGGAACAAGGACAAGGGTTCTACTCAAACCTGTTTGTGGTTCCCAAAAAAGAGGGAACTTTCAGGCCAATCTTAGATTTAAAGATTCTAAACAAATTCCTAAGAGTTCCATCCTTCAAAATGGAAACTATTCGGACAATCTTACCCATGATCCAAAAGGGTCAGTACATGACCACAGTGGATTTAAAAGATGCTTACCTTCACATACCGATCCACAAAGATCATCACCGGTATCTAAGGTTTGCCTTCTTAGACAGGCACTACCAGTTTGTAGCTCTTCCATTCGGATTGGCTACGGCTCCAAGAATCTTCACAAAGGTTCTGGGTGCCCTTCTGGCGGTACTAAGACCGCGAGGGATTTCGGTAGCTCCGTACCTAGACGACATTCTAATACAAGCTTCAAGCTTTCAGACTGCCAAGTCTCATACAGAGTTAGTTCTGGCATTTCTAAGGTCGCATGGATGGAAAGTGAACGAAAAGAAGAGTTCTCTTTTTCCTCTCACAAGAGTTCCATTCTTGGGGACTCTTATAGATTCTGTAGAAATGAAGATTTACCTGACAGAAGACAGGTTAACAAAGCTTCAAAATGCATGCCGTGTCCTTCATTCCATTCAACACCCGTCAGTAGCTCAATGCATGGAGGTGATCGGCTTAATGGTAGCGGCAATGGACATAGTACCTTTTGCACGCCTACACCTCAGACCGCTGCAATTGTGCATGCTAAGTCAGTGGAATGGGGATTACTCAGATTTGTCCCCTACTCTGAATCTGAATCAAGAGACCAGAAATTCTCTTCTATGGTGGCTTTATCGGCCACACCTGTCCAGGGGGATGCCATTCTGCAGGCCAGACTGGACAATTGTAACAACAGACGCCAGCCTACTAGGTTGGGGCGCTGTCTGGAATTCTCTGAAGGCTCAGGGACTATGGAATCAGGAGGAGAGTCTCCTTCCAATAAACATTCTGGAATTGAGAGCAGTTCTCAATGCCCTTCTGGCTTGGCCCCAATTAACAACTCGGGGGTTCATCAGGTTTCAGTCGGACAACATCACGACTGTAGCTTACATCAACCATCAGGGAGGGACAAGAAGCTCCCTAGCAATGATGGAAGTATCAAAGATAATTCGCTGGGCAGAGTCTCACTCTTGCCACCTATCAGCAATCCACATCCCGGGAGTGGAGAACTGGGAGGCGGATTTCTTGAGTCGCCAGACTTTTCATCCGGGGGAGTGGGAACTTCATCCGGAGGTCTTTGCCCAAATACTTCGACGTTGGGGCAAACCAGAGATAGATCTCATGGCGTCTCGCCAGAACGCCAAACTTCCTCACTACGGGTCCAGATCCAGGGATCCGGGAGCGGTTCTGATAGATGCTTTGACAGCACCTTGGAACTTCGGGATGGCTTATGTGTTTCCACCCTTCCCGCTGCTTCCTCGATTGATTGCCAAAATCAAACAGGAGAGAGCATCAGTGATTCTAATAGCGCCTGCATGGCCACGCAGGACTTGGTATGCAGATCTAGTGGACATGTCATCCTGTCCGCCTTGGTCTCTACCTCTAAGACAGGACCTTCTGATACAGGGTCCATTCAAACATCAAAATCTAACTTCTCTGAAGCTGACTGCTTGGAAATTGAACGCTTGATTTTATCAAAACGTGGTTTTTCTGAGTCGGTTATTGATACCCTGATACAGGCTAGGAAGCCTGTTACCAGAAGGATTTACCATAAAATATGGCGGAAATACCTATACTGGTGCGAATCCAAAGGTTACTCCTGGAGTAAGGTTAGGATCGCTAGGATATTGTCTTTTCTACAAGAAGGTTTAGAAAAGGGTTTATCAGCTAGTTCATTAAAAGGACAGATTTCAGCTCTGTCCATCTTGTTACACAGGCGTCTGTCAGAAAATCCAGACGTCCAGGCTTTTTGTCAGGCTTTAGCTAGGATCAAGCCTGTGTTTAAAGCTGTTGCTCCGCCATGGAGTTTAAACTTAGTTCTTAACGTTTTACAAGGTGTTCCGTTTGAACCCCTTCATTCCATTGATATAAAATTGTTATCTTGGAAAGTTCTGTTTTTAATGGCTATTTCCTCGGCTCGAAGAGTCTCTGAGTTATCAGCCTTACATTGTGATTCTCCTTATCTGATTTTTCACTCAGACAAGGTAGTTCTGCGTACTAAACCTGGGTTCTTACCTAAGGTAGTCACTAACAGGAATATCAATCAAGAGATTGTTGTTCCATCCTTGTGTCCAAATCCTTCTTCAAAGAAGGAACGTCTTCTACACAATCTGGATGTAGTTCGTGCCCTCAAGTTCTACTTGCAGGCAACTAAAGATTTTCGCCAAACTTCTTCCCTGTTTGTCGTTTATTCTGGACAGAGGAGAGGTCAAAAAGCTTCTGCTACCTCTCTCTCTTTTTGGCTTCGTAGCATAATACGTTTAGCCTATGAGACTGCTGGACAGCAGCCTCCTGAAAGAATTACAGCCCACTCCACTAGAGCTGTGGCTTCCACTTGGGCCTTTAAGAATGAGGCCTCTGTTGAACAGATTTGCAAGGCTGCAACTTGGTCTTCGCTTCATACTTTTTCCAAATTTTACAAATTTGACACTTTTGCTTCTTCGGAGGCTATTTTTGGGAGAAAGGTTCTTCAGGCAAGTGGTTCCTTCTGTATAATGAGCCTGCCTATCCCTCCCGTCATCCGTGTACTTTTGCTTTGGTATTGGTATCCCAGAAGTAATGATGACCCGTGGACTGATCACACATAACAGAAGAAAACATAATTTATGCTTACCTGATAAATTCCTTTCTTCTGTTGTGTGATCAGTCCACGGCCCGCCCTGTTTTAAGGCAGGTAAATATTTTTTAAATTATACTCCAGTCACCACTTCACCCTTGGTTACTCCTTTCTCGTTGATTCTTGGTCGAATGACTGGGACTGACGTAGAGGGGAGGAGCTATATGCAGCTCTGCTGGGTGAATCCTCTTGCATTTCCTGTTGGGGAGGAGTTATATCCCAGAAGTAATGATGACCCGTGGACTGATCACACAACAGAAGAAAGGAATTTATCAGGTAAGCATAAATTATGTTTTTAGAATAGGGTAGGGCATTTTTTTTATTTTGGGGGGCTTTGTTATTTTATTAGGGGGCTTAGAGTAGGTGTAATTAGCTTAAAATTGTTGTACTATTTTTCTAATGTTTGTAAATTATTTTTTTCTTTTTTGTAACTTAGTTCTTTTTTTATTTTTTGTACTTTAGTTTGTTTAGTTATGTAATTAATTTATTGATAGTGTAGTGTTAGGTTTAATTGTAACTTAGGTTAGGATTTATTTTACAGGTAATTTTGTAATTATTTTAACTAGGTAGCTATTAAATAGTTATTAACTATTTAATAGCTATTGACATGGTTAAAATAATTACAAAGTTGCCTGTAAAATAAATATTAATCCTAAAATAGCTACAATATAATTATTAGTTATATTGTAGCTATATTAGGGTTTATTTTACAGGTAAGTATTTAGCTTTAAATAGGATTCATTTATTTAATAAGAGTTCATTTATTTCGTTAGATTAAAATTATATTTAATTTAGGGGGGGTGTTAGGGTTAGGGTTAGACTTAGCTTTAGGGGTTAATACATTTATTAGAGTAGCGGCGAGGTCCGGTCGGCAGATTAGGGGCTAATACTTGAAGTTAGGTGTCGGTGATGTTAGGGAGGGCAGATTAGGGGTTAATACTATTTATTATAGGGTTATTGAGGCGGGAGTGAGGCGGATTAGGGGTTAATAACTTTATTATAGTAGCGGTGAGGTCCGGTCGGCAGATTAGGGGTTAATTATTGTAGGTAGCTGGCGGCGACGTTGTGGGGGGCAGATTAGGGGTTAATAAATATAATATAGGGGTCAGCGGTGTTAGGGGCAGCAGATTAGGGGTACATAGGGATAACGTAGGTTGCGGCGGTGTACGGAGCGGCAGATTAGGGGTTAATAATAAAATGCAGGGGATAGCGGCGGCGGCAGAATAGGGGTTAATAAGTGTAAGGTTAGGGGTGTTTAGACTCGGGGTACATGTTAGGGTGTTAGGTGCAGACGTAGGAAGTGTTTCCCCATAGGAAACAATGGGGCTGCGTTGTTTTGGGGGGAATTGTGCACAAGCACATTTTTGAAGCTGGCCGTGTCCGTAAGCACCGCTGCTATTGAGAGTTGCAGTTGCGGTAAATATGCTATACGCTCTTTTTTTGGAGCCTAACGCAGCGCTTCTGTGAACTCTAAATACCAGCGGTATTTAAAAGGTGCGGCCAGAAAAAAGCACGCGTAGCTAACGCACCCCTTTGGCCGCAAAACTCTAAATCTAGGCGTTAGTTTTCTTGTTATTTTTTGTTGAAAATACATTATCAAGAGCAATATACTACTATAGTACTACTATTTCTGTCATGTAGTGCTTCGGGCATTTGCACGCTACATGCCTAGGTGTCTATTCAACAAAGAATAACAAGAGAACCAAGCACATTTGATAATAGAAATAAATTGGAAACCTTTTTTAAAATTGTATTCTCGGGGGGCGGAGCCGACTGAGGGAGTGAGTGGACGTGCTTGCATAGAGCTCCCGGTCAGATTAGGGTTTAGAGCGTATAAATTGGGGGTAGTGGGGATATTGGAGGTGGTTAACTGAGACCTAAACCCCTTGCCTTACCCACCAGTGTCGCTACTTTCAGATTGAGCCATTGACACCTACCGCCGCGGGCGCCGACAGGCGCGGTCCAGTCCTGGGACCTCAGCGAGGTCAAAGTGATCAAGGAGGAGAAGCACGCACAAGCCAAGGGGTGTCTGAAGCCACCTGAAATCCCTGCGGGTGTGTGTACACACGACCTCGATAGCCGCGAAGACATAACACAGCAATGACACCATCTCTTTGGCGCGAACGGCTGCCATTGCATCAAGATGCGCAACAGTTAGAAAGGATCTGTGGGCCATCCTTCAACGATCACACTGCAGGCAGCTGAAAGTAAAAGACCTCAAGTTACAGAATACAGGTTGAGTCTGAGGGGAAACCCTTCACTGGTTGTTTTCTGGGCCTCGTGTGTCTCTGCTGCCCCTATTGCACCTATTGGCAGAAGGCTACTGACTGGGGACCTCACATCTACCCAACAGGCCTTATTTGCCCTGAGCCCCTGGGTGTGCTGGACCTGGGGTTGTTGAAGTGGTGAGCCTAGAGGCACAAATCTGCTTTATTACTTGTAGTGACTTTGAAAGTGCACCACATAGGGGTTGCTCTACTGAGACTTCACCATCACAGATATAGTGCAGTCTCTGATAAGAGTGGGAGTGTGATGTCACTGGATGAGGGCGTGGCCTATAGCAGTTAAAGTCTATGTAGCAGTTACTAAGTCAGATGTGTTGTACAAGCTGTATACTTCTATGCTCTGCAATAAAATAGCGTTTTACCTTCTATGCTGTGTCCTGCATCTCATGACATGGTGTCAGAAGTACTTGCCTGCGCTTCTGTTTCCTGATTAATGACAATGTCGAAATTTACTCCAGCTGAACCTTTTGATTTCTCTCAGCCTGCAGCTTGGCCGACATGGCGTCAGCAGTTTCAACGCTTAAGGATTGCTTTCAAGCTAGACAAGGAGAGTGGTGAAGTACAAGTTAATTCTCTTGTATACTCTATGGGGAAGGATGTGGAGCCAGTGTTTAATGCCATTACATTCCAAAAAGGGGAAGAGTTTGACTTTGAAATAGTCATGAACAAACTCAGTGCTCACTTTGTACCCAAACGTAATGTGATTCATGAGAGGGTCTGTTTCCATAAATGCGCCCAGCATGTGGGAGAATCTGTGGAGTCATTTGTGTGCAGCCTGTATGAACTAGCTGAATTCTGTGAGTTTGGTTTTGCTAAAGAAGAGCAAATCAGAGACAGAATAATCATAGGAATTGCAGATGCTGAGGTCTCACTGAAGCTACAGTTGGAGGCTGAATTGATGTTAGATGGGGCTATTAGGATGGCCCGCCAGAGTGAACTGGTGAAAAAGCAAAGTGCTGACATGAGGTCTGAGAGTATAGTGGATGAAGTGCAACAGTTTAGGAGAGCTGCAGGTGATAGGCAGAGTGTGAGCAGTAGACCAAGGGCAGCAGATAGGCTCAGAAGCAGATGGGTGCAGCAGGCTCGCTGCACGCAGTGTAACCATACCCATGATCAGAATGTCATATGCCCAGCTAAAGATAAAAGATGTAGAAAGTGCAACCGAATGGGCCATTTTGAAGTGGTGTGTAAAACTGAGTCGATTAAAGAGATGCAGGTAGATAGTGACCAGGAGGCCCAGGAATTGCCCTTTGTATGGTCTGTTGTAGAACAGTCTGGTTCAGACCAAGATTGGTGGGTTACCCTTACTGTAATGGGAGCCAAGGTTGCCTTCAAGATTGACACAGGAGCAGACATCCCTGTTATGTCCCTTACAGCATTCATAAAACTGCCTCAACTGGCGAAAGTTACAACGAAAGTTCATATTCCTGGAGGCTGCATCAATTGTGCGGGGAAATTTCTTGCTAGCTGCGAGTACAAACAGAGGAAATTCACCATGTGGGTACATGTAATTAGAGGACAGTGTGTTAACAACCTATTGAGCAGGAAAGCAGCCTGTGGTTTGGGCCTTGCCGCTAGAGTAAATGAGATTACGGAAGACATGTTTGGTGAATTGGGTCTGCTAAACTGCGAGCCAGTCTGAATATCACTTAAAGTTGATGCAGTCCATACAGCATTACTACTCCTCATAGAATTCCATTCCCGCTCATGCCTCAAGTGGAGAAGGAACTTCTGAGTATGAAGAATATGAGAGTTATTGAAGAGGTTGTCAAAGCAACTGACAAGTGTGCCCCCATTGTGCCCGTTGCGAAGAAGAATGGGAAGGTACGCATCTGCGTAGACTTGAAATGGCTGAATGAGGCCGTAAAAAGAGAGAGATGCCTGCTGCTGACGCTTGAAGACATAGCTTCGAAACTGGCTGGGGCGATGTTCTTCTCTACACTGCTTCTGGCAGGTACCTCTGGACCCAAAGTGCAGCAAACTGACTACCTTCATTACACCGGTTGGTCGGTTTTGCTTCTGCAGACTCACCTTTGGGATATTCTCTGCTCCTGAAATCTTTCAAAAAGAGACCATGAGGGCACGGCAGTCATCATGGATGACATTTTAGTGTATGGGTCTACACTGGAAGAACATGATCAGCGATTAAGCTGTGTGCTGCAGACCATTAGAGAGTCTGGGCTGAAATTAAATAAAGAAAAATGCCATTTTAGAAAATCTGAGTTATGTTATTTTGGTCATATCATCAATGGAGATGGCATCAAGCCGGACCCTGATAAAATCCTTGCTATTGGACAGATGAAAAATACTTCTGATGTACACAAGCTGAAACAAATGTATGGCCTTATAATTTATGTGGACAGGTTCCTACCAGATTTATCCACAGTTTTACACCCTATCACCGAGTTGTTGAAGAAAGATGTTGTCTGGGTCTGGGGACCTCCACTAGAAAAAGCTTTTATACAGTTCAAGTCCCTGCTGGGGTCTGCCCCAGTGTTGGGGTTCTACGACCCTTCTAAAAAGACTGTGGTTAGTGCTGAGCAAGTAGTTATGGGTTAGGGGCCGCTTTCATGCAGCTGAATGAGAACAAACTACAGACCATTGCCTACTGTTCCCGTACACTGACTGCTGCATAATCAAAATAGGCCCAAATTGAGGATGAGTGCCTGGCTGAAGTTTGGGCCTGTGAGCGCTTACAGCATTACCTAGTGGGTTTGGAGAATATTAGTCTTGAAACTGACCATAAACCACTAGTTCCTCTAATCAATTCCTATGATATTGACAAGACACCCCCTAAGATGCCAGAGACTTCTGATAAGGCTACTCAGTTTCAACGTTCAGGCAGTGCATGTAACAGGGAAACAACTGGTAGTGGCAGATACACTTTCCAGGCTCCCGCTGGCTGCTGCTGAAGGATCTTCAACTAAATCAGATGTGAAAGTGTACATGGATTCAGTTCTGGCATCTAAATCCATCTTGTCAAGAAAGCTAGAGCAAATAAGAAAGGAGACACGTTTGGATACAGATCTGTAAGAAGTTATCAAGTATATAAAGCGAGGTTGGCCAGAGAGACAGGCAGCCTGGATGTCTTTGAGCTCTTACCAGTCTGAGAGGTCACAGCTCACAGAACTGGACGGTTTAGTGCTGTTCCAAGACAGCATTGTTATTCCTGTTAGCATACGGCAGGAGATGCTAAGCAGGATTCACAATGGGCATTACAAAGTTCAGAGAAAGGGCAGCTACGGCCTGGGATCAGTACCGACATTGCAAGCCACGTGTCAAAATGTGTGTTTTGCCGGGAACTCTGGCCTACTAAGAGAAGAGAGCCCTTAATTTCTACCCACTGTCCGCAGGCCTGTGGCAGAATATAGCCGCAGATTTGTGTGAACTCCATGGGAAGAAGTACCTGGTTGTGATCGACTATTATTCCAGGTATTTGGAGATTGCACCCCTGAATGAAACCACCAGTCTGGCCGTCATCACTCGTCTCAAAAACTTGTTTGCCCGGTGGGGCATATAGATGGCGCTAGTGAGTGATAACGGAATGCAGTTTGCTTTCATGGAGTTCAGTTCTTTCAGCAGTGAGTATGATTTAATCAATTCTACGTCAAGTCTGCATTACCCGCAGGCCAATGGAATGACCGAAAGGGCAGTTCAAACAACCAAGTTCATTTTGAAGCAATCTGAGCTGTACCTAGCTCATTTGTCCTATAGGGTGACTCCCATCCAAGCCACGGGTTTTAGCCCGGCACAGTCGATGTTAGGACGCCAGATCCTCACCACTCTGCCCTCTGTGGGTGTCTTCAAGCCAGCCCCCCTTGTTCCTCAGGAGGAGGTCCTTAGGAGGGATGAAGAGGCGAAAAGTGCTACTGATTCTTCTACGACAGAAAACAATCTGTGAGGCCCTTGCTGGAGCTGAATGTGGGCCGGAGTTAAACTGGATGATGAGAAGAAATGGAAGACTTCTGTAAGCCACTGTAATAGGACGCTTTCCAAAACCAAGTCTTATGTAGTCTTTACTGAAGGAGGGACAGTCACACGTTGAAATAGAAGACATCTTCAGCCAGTACCTGAGAGTTTGGGACTGGATGCTTCAGAGCCGCAGCCGGTGGGATCCCCTGTTTTAAGAGGGGTGACTTTCCCACAGCAAGACCACAGCGGGAAAACTTCTGTGCTTCCAGCAGACTCAATCACCTTTCTCTGTATCAGAGGATAGTTCATGTAAAATTACGTAAAGTGGAAGAGTGGTGAAACTTCCAGCCCGTCACTGGGATTAGTACTGTAGTTAGAGCAGTGACCAGAAGAATGGACAGAATAATCCCATGGTCACTGTGGACTAGAGTAGTCTACCCTGATGTCCAAGACAGGATTGTATTTCTTCTTGTTCCTTGTTATTTGTTGTACTCTAAAAAAAAAATGTATGCTTTATTCTTTGAAAAAGGGGAAGATGTGATGAGTGTGGGAGTTTGGCATCACCGGATGGGGTGTGGCCTACAGCCGTTATAGTCTATGTCGCAGTTACTAAGTCAGATGTGTTGTGCAGTCTGTAAACATCTATGCTCTGCAATAAATAAAATCTGCAAGTTGTACCTTCTATGCTGTGTCCTGCATCTCATGACACAGTCTATGCTATGTGTTCACTAATTACCTCTGCACTGAGTTCTCCCAGAGACTTTTGCTCACTTACATGTGTGTTTTGTATCATAATACTATGAAAGTTTAAAGAGAGCTGCTCTCCCCCCCGTCAAGGTATACTTTAAGGACCAGCATTCCACACTATACCTCATAGCCTCCAGCTGATAGGCTGTGATCAGCTCACAGAATTTGTAGATACGTATACTGTTCTTGTTAGGATATTATGTCGCAGCAAGTAAGGAAAAAACACAAGCAAAGCCTAGTAGCTAAAAAGACTGTTATAGATCACTTCCATAGTGCGAGAATATATATAATATATATATATATATATATATATTATATCAGTAGGTATACGTTTTGCTTATGAAACACATAGAACGGAGATTCATTTTTTGGATTTAACTCTGAGGGGTACTCCAGATAACGAGATAGAGACTGAAGTGTATCGTAAACCCATTTCAGGAAACTCATTTTTGCACGATGCCTAATACATCACATTAATGCTGCATGGAAAACTGCATGTGACACGACTGATCAGGGAGAGCGACAATCGTTATTAGAACATATGCTACCCAGGAATTCAGACATACAAGAATGTATGATCAACACAGAATGAGATGGCAGTGGAGGGAGAACGGATGAAGTGTTGTTCTACCCCAGCTACAGGTTACCAGGACACGGAGGAAACCTTAATTGTAACTTCTGGTTACGGAGCAGAGGCATCTATCCCTGCCGCAAGGTGGCCAATCGCAGTGGAGACAAAGTCTAACTTTACACTTGTTGAAGTTCCTCTGGACTGTGGTCTTCATGACATCTACTACACACTGATCAGATGGGCTCCTAGACAGCAGCTATGGGAGCGGAAGGTAAATGAAGCACCGGGAGCAACATCATAAGAATGTAAAAGTCTCTTTACAGAGACTTCCTATTGTGGATGCCTGAGTGTTACAAACTACTCCTACCCTGCTTTTACAGGATCATTCTGTAAACAGAACCCAATTTTTCTTCCACTTGTGGCTATTATATGCTCTGAGCTCTTGCTGCAGACATCGGGAGTGGGTTAAAGGCCTTTCGATATATTTCTATGAGAGTGTAGTAACGATACTGCTGATGTTTGATGAGATATTGCTTCTTCTCTTTTGAACTTTATGGGTATACCTGTATGTTGCAATAATCTGTAAAATGTGATGTTGAATGTTGATCTACATAAGAACTATACGTTTGTAATTTTCTGCAACACTCATAACTCATGCTCCCTACTCATATAATATGAATAGATAATTGCTCACATTTTGCTGCAAGTGTATACCTGCTCTCTGGTGATCATATCTCTAGAATTTATTATCCTGCTATTTCCAGCCTTTTGATATTTCACTTCAGGGGAGCATCTATGTTTTATTATGTGTGTTCAGATTAGGGTAATATATCTTTATACATAGTTCTAGGTTTCTGCTAAACCAATATAACAAACTGGATAGTATAGGTTTGAGGTAACAGATAAGAGATTGGATTATGCTGTTCATATGTATTTTTAATTTGAGATAATAGATACTTATGTCCAGTTCTTCATTTGAGCTATACAAATGAAATGAGGGTTGGAATACTAGTGAATATAAATGTGTTCTGAGACCATTGTGATCCTCTCCCTCTAATACTCTACAGCAGAGCTTTCCATCTTTTCATGTTGGTGACATACTTTTTAGACCTACATCATTTTGCGACACAAACGCAAACAGGAGGTTACACTAACTTGTTTTAAGAGATACGGACACACATAAATTATATAATAACGAAATGTATTTACAAGTAACAGTATGTAAGTTTGTGCAATAATTAATAACACCAATAGCTACTTACTATTTTCATGGGATGTATGAGGTTGATGGGATGAACACAGTTTCTGAATATTTGGTGGAATATTAGATAAAGATACTCGCATTTCATCATCAAGCATTTTTAAGCTTCCACTTCCTATCCATAAATCAAGAGCAGGAGCAGCAATGCACTACTGGGAGCTAGTACTGCTGTCCCACTCACTGACTACATATGCAGTCACTAGCCGATTAAGGAGACTACACATGCAGTCAGGAGCCAATGTGCCGCCAATGAGAATAATTTCAGTTCCCGCTGAACTGCGCCAATAGGTTAAGATGATCTGTGACCTACTAGGTATCAATCACGTGTCAACCACGTTATTTGTGTAGCAGGCAGGCGGATAGTCAGAAGCCAAAAAAAAATAAAAAATGAAATTAAAAAAAAAATTGTGCTGAAGCAGGGACAGACCTACACACTGCTGCCGACACACTAATGTGTCACGACACACAGTTTGGAAAGCACTGCTCTACAGTATAAAATCTATAACTCAAGTTTGACAACTTCCTAGACTTGTTCTATTATCCCCACACCTTCATTATAGGTCCTCCAAGCCACCTTCTTATAAAATAAAGCTCCTAGTTAGTTCTTGGATGCTTGCTTATTAATTATGCTAGGATATACACTATATCTTCCTTTACTTATAAAGGATATATCCTGAATGCATATGATATCTTATATCCTTTATAAAACCTGAGGTTTTCATAATGGGCCCAAGAATGGTCTCCTCATTTAATTGCACCTTCTCCTATATATATTAATTTTTACATATTTGAGGTCCTAGAGTGTGTGGCCTCCTAAGTTCATTTTGGAAGGTTTCACTATGAACAGGCACTTTGCACTAATGTTGTCATCTATATCAGTTAATTATTCCTTTGCTGAGCTGTGCAAATGTATAATACCTTTATTAATATTGTACTAGGCTAGAAAGTATATTTCACTTTTTGTGCTATATTGCAATTTTCTTTGTATATTTGTATACTGTTTGTATGCCTGATTTAAATACCTCAATTAAAAAAAAAAAAAAAAACATTTCAGAGTACCCTATTTTGTTTGTCCCATGGAGTTAGCAGTTGATATCTGATTAAAGCATAGTCCAAACTTTAAATCATTAGGCTTAGTTCCATATTAGTCTGTATGAGCAATATGGATAAATCAAAACATAATTAAGCAAAATGTAGTACAGTATATAAACAATTAGAAAAATGGTTGTGGTGTGTTTGATATGCAAAGAAGAAAACTTTTACTAGAGAGCAGCATAGAGAAAGAAACATGAAAACGGATGAGGCGGAGGACTAAGGGAAAAATGATAATGTTATATTCTCCAATATACATTATACTAGGAAGTTTTTGGGGTCTAAAGTTGGTGGGAGTGGGGTGCACTGGAAAGTGCCTTTACATTGCGGTCTATGGGAACTGTGTGTTCCCAGTAAATATTTATATGTATATGCTTATATACATATATATTTTTATTTGCTGCCAATCCCTGCGCGACTTACCCCTTTCACTGTGCGAGGAAGCCTATGAAAGCACGCATTGCTATTAACTTGTAATACCAGCACACATTAGCGTACGTTGGTATTACAAAGTGGAGCGCTAATATTGCTTTCTTGGAAGTGATATTTAGCGCTCCACTTGTAATCTGGCCCTTGGTCTTTTATTGCCATAGATCTTTGTGGGATTACAAAGGAGTGTAATTGTTACTGTAGGAAGCTCAAACACAATTGTGTGAGGTTACAATATTTTTACTGGCTGCTATAACCCATATTACAAGTAGGCATGAAAAACAAATGCAACCTTCGCTTACACAAGCTTGCAGTAACTAAAGCTCCCTATACTTTCAATGATGAGCGCAACCTGGAAACTCACATTTGTATTACAAGATCATGGTAAAGTCTTGTATTTGAGGGATAATAACATTGACTCCAAACCAAAGTGAAGAACTCTGGTAAAGTCATTCCGCTAGATTTAGAGTTTTGTTGGTAAAAACCCGCGTAGCTAATGCTGCTTGTTTTCCAAACGCACCCTTAAGACAATGCTGGTATTTAGAGTTGTCTGAGGGGCTGCGTTAGGCTCAAAAAAGGGTGCGTTGAGCCTAATTTAGCTCCACTTCAACCCTCAATACCAGCGTTGCTTACGGTAGTGGTAAGCTGGAAAAACGTGCTCATGCACGATATCCCCATAGGAAACAATGGGGCAGTTTGGGCTGAAAAAAAACCTAACACCTGCAAAAAAGCAGCGTTCAGCTCCTAACGCAACCCCATTGTTTCCTATGGGGAAACACTCTCTAAGTCTGCACCTAACACCCTAACATGAACCCCGAGTCTAAACACCCCTAATCTTACATTTATTAACCCCTAATCTGCCGCCCCCGCTATCGCTGACACCTGCATTATATTATTAACCCCTAATCTGCCGCTCCGGACACCGCCGCAACCTACATTATCCCTATGAACCACTAATCTGCTGCTCCTAACACCGCCGACCCCTATATTATATTTATTAACCCCTAATCTGCCCCCCCAACGTCGCCGCTACCTTACCTACACTTATTAATCCCTAATCTGCCGACCGGACCTCGCCGCCACTATAATAAATGTATTAACCCCTAAACCGCCGCACTCCCGCCTCGCAAACACTATAATAAATTTTATTAACCCCTAATCTGCCCTCCCTAACATTGCCGCCACCTACCTACAATTATTAACCCCTAATCTCCCGCCCGCACCGTCGCCGCTACTATAATAAAGTTATTAACCCCTAAACCTAAGTCTAACCCTAACCCTAACACCCCCTAACATAAATATAATTTAAATGAAACAAAATAATATTCCTAAAATTAACTAAATTAATCCTATTTAAAACTAAATACTTACCTATAAAATAAACCCTAAGATAGCTACAATATAACTAATAATTACATTGTAGCTATTTTAGGATTTATATTTATTTTACAGGCAACTTTGTATTTATTTTAACTAGGTACAATAGCTATTAAATAGTTAATAACTATTTAATAGCTACCTAGTTAAAATAAGTACAAAATTACTTGTAAAATAAATCCTAACCTAAGTTACAAATACACCTAACACTACACTATCATTAAACTAATTAAATAAATTACCTACAATTAGCTAAACTAAAATACAATAAAATAAACTATTCTATAATACAAAAAAACAAACACTAAATTACAAAAAATAAAAAAGAATTACAAGAAGTTTAAACTAATTACACCTAATCTAAGCCCCCTAATAAAATAAAAAAGCCCCCCAAAATAAAAAAATCCCTACCCTATTCTAAACTACCAAAGTAATCAGCTCTTTTACCAGCCCTTAAAAGGGCTTTTTGCGGGGCATTGCCCCAAAGTAATCAGCTCTTTTACCTGAAAATAAAAATACAATACCCCCCACAACATTACAACCCACCACCCACATACCCCTACTCTAACCCACCCAAATCCCCCTTAAAAAAACCTATCACTAACCCCCTGAAGATCATCCTACCTTGAGTTGTCTTCACCCAGCCGAGCCCAATTCTTCATCCAAGGTGTGCAAAGGAGGTCCTTGATCCGGTAGAAGTCTTCATCCAAGCGGCAAAGAAGAGGTCCTCCATCCGGTAGAAGTGTTCATCCAGGCGGCATCTTCAAACTTCAACCATCCGGAGCGGAGCCATCTTCAACGGAGCCGATGCGGAGCCATCCTCTTCAACCGACGACTTCCCGACGAATGAAGGTTCCTTTAAGGGACGTCATCCAAGATGGCGTCCCTTCAATTCCGATTGGCTGATAGAATTCTATCAGCCAATCGGAATTAAGGTAGAAAAAATCTGATTCGCTGATGCAATCAGCCAATCAGATTGAAGTTCAATCCGATTGGCTGATCCAATCAGCCAACAGTATTGAACTCGCATTTTATTGGCTGTTCCGATCAGCCAATCAGAATTGAAGGGACGCCATCTTGGATGACGTCCCTTAAAGGAACCTTCATTTGTCGGGAAGTCGTCGGTTGAATAGGATGGCTCAGTTGAATATGGCTCCGCTCCGGATGGATGAAGATTGAAGACACCGCCTGGATGAACACTTCTACCGGATGGAGGACCTCTTCTTTGCCACTTGGATGAAGATTTCTACTGGATGAAGGACCTCCTCTGCGCACCTTGGATGAAGAATTGGGCTCGGCTGGGTGAAGACGACTTAAGGTAGGATGATCTTCAGGGGGTTAGCGATAGGTTTTTCTAAGGGGGGTTTGGGTGGGTTAGAGTAGGGGTATGTGGGTGGTGGGTTGTAATGTTGGGGGGGTATTGTATTTTTATTTTCAGGTAAAAGAGCTGATTACTTTGGGGCAATGCCCCGCAAAAAGCCCTTTTAAGGGCTGGTAAAAGAGCTGATTACTTTGGTAGTTTAGAATAGGGTAGGGAATTTTTTATTTTGGGGGGCTTTTTTATTTTATTAGGGGGCTTAGATTAGGTGTAATTAGTTTAAACTTCTTGTAATTCTTTTTATTTTTTGTAATTTAGTGTTTGTTTTTTTTGTATTACAGAATAGTTTCTTTTATTGTATTTTAGTTTAGCTAATTGTAGGTAATTTATTTAATTAATTTAATTATAGTGTAGTGTTAGGTGTATTTGTAACTTAGGTTAGGATTTATTTTACAGGTAATTACCTAGTTAAAATAAATACAAAGTTGCCTGTAAAATAAATATAAATCCTAAAATAGCTAAAATAGCTACAATGTAATTATTAGTTATATTGTAGCTATATTAGGGTTTATTTTATAGGTAAGTATTTAGTTTTAAATAGGATTAATTTAGTTAATTTTAGGAATATTATTTTGTTTCATTTAAATTATATTTATGTTAGGGGGTGTTAGGGTTAGACTTAGGTTTAGGGGTTAATAACTTTATTATAGTAGCGGCGACGGTGCGGGCGGGAGATTAGGGGTTAATAATTGTAGGTAGGTGGCGGTGATGTTAGGGAGGGCAGATTAGGGGTTAATACTATTTATTATAGTGTTTGCGAGGCGGGAGTGTGGCGGTTTAGGGGTTAATACATTTATTATAGTGGCGGCGAGGTCCGGTCGGTAGATTAGGGGTTAATAAGTGTAGTTAGGTAGCGGCAACGTGGGGGGGGGGCAGATTAGGGGTTAATAAATATAATATAGGGGTTGGCGATGTTAGGGGCAGCAGATTAGGGGTTTATAGCTATAATGTAGGTGGCGGCTGTGTCCGGTCGGCAGATTAGGGGTTAAAATGTTTTATTATAGTGGCGGCGATGTGGGGGGGCCTCGGTTTAGGGTACATAGTAAGTTTATGGGTGTTAGTGTACTTTGTAGCACAGTAGTTAAGAGCTTTATATTCACGCGTTAGCCCATAAAGCTCTTAACTACTGACTTTTTTTGTCGGTAGGAGTCTTGTCGGTAGAGGGTCTACCGCTCACTTCTCCCAAGACTCCAAATACCGGCGTTAGGCAGATCCCATTGAAAAGATAGGATACGCAATTGACGTAAGGGGATCTGCGGTAGCCTGGAGTCGCGGTAGGGAAGTGAGCGTTAGACCCTTTCCTGCCTGACTCTAAATACCAGCGGGCGGTAAAAATCAGCGTTAGGACCCCTTAACGCTGCTTTTGACGGCTAACGCCAAACTCTAAATCTAGGTGTAAATCTAGGTGATTGTGACTGTTAATACAGGACTTCAAGTGGAAAATAAACTAACACCCATCTCGCGTGCAAACCCGATCGTATATTTTTATGTCTGCTAACCCTGCATGAAAATATGAATATTTCACATTCCAATGTTCTTCAAATACAATAATATGTTCTATTTATTCATAAATAAATATTTTTACATATATCTGATGGTATTTTGGTACAATATATATCTATACCTATATATATATATATATATACACATATATATATATATATATATATATATATATATATATATATATAAAAGAAAAAGAAACAGAAGCGCACCAGGGCACGATTCAAGTGAAGGTTTATTTAACAAACACACACACGCAACTGCTTATGTTGCACTTACAAGATAAAAACAATTTATGAGCCTGTAGATATAAAAAGGTCTTTACGTGCGCTGGAACATAGATGGCAGAAAGTTCCTAATCGTCTGTCTCGGTCAGTACAAGGCGTCCGGACTGCCCTTTTGTACTACCGTGATGACTGTCCACACTGCAAGACCAGAAGATATGTCCTTTTCTCCTCGACGCGTTTCCCCCGAACCTCGGTCGGGCTTTATCAAGAGGTCATTGAATACTGTCAGTTTTGGCGCTCTTCGGTTTTAAAAATGTTCATATTGGTTAAACACACCCCTTTTCCTGGGCCTGCCGTGGGTGTGTCACAGTATGCAAATTCAATTGGTGCAAAGTCCGTGATAGAAAAAAAAGAAACAATAGTAAATATTTCATTTATAAAGTGTTCCGTTTTAGAACACACTAACATAATCCTGTTAAAAAATCC
The DNA here is from genome assembly GCF_027579735.1 of Bombina bombina. Lineage (NCBI taxonomy): Eukaryota > Metazoa > Chordata > Amphibia > Anura > Bombinatoridae > Bombina > Bombina bombina. Next base: position 351,917,907 of record NC_069500.1, read on the forward strand.
ATCGCTATTTTTTTTTTTTTTTTCTCTTTAAATGTTTCAATCTATGACATATAAAATAGCGATGGATTTTTTAACAGGATTATGTTAGTGTGTTCTAAAACGGAACACTTTATAAATGAAATATTTACTATTGTTTCTTTTTTTCTATCACGGACTTTGCACCAATTGAATTTGCATACTGTGACACACCCACGGCAGGCCCCGGAAAAGGGGTGTGTTTAACCAATATGAACATTTTTAAAACCGAAGAGCGCCAAAACTGACAGTATTCAATGACCTCTTGATAAAGCCCGACCGAGGTTCGGGGGAAACGCGTCGAGGAGTAAAGGACATATCTTCTGGTCTTGCAGTGTGGACAGTCATCACGGTAGCAGTGGCGTCACTAGGGGGGGGGCGGGGGGGGCGGACCGCACCCGGGTGACACCCTAAGGGGGGGTGACACCACACCATCAGGCAGCTGTAATTGTGTGTAATACGTTTTTTATTATTTATTATAGTGAGGTAGTCAGTGTCGACGCGTGCACTGCACTGTGCGCAGGCTAAGCTGTTAGGTAATTTATTTAGTAGACGGTACTAGTGTTTGCGCAGTGCAGCACCGCCGGCAAGGCAAGTGGCATGGCCCCAAATACAACAGTCTGACACACAGTACACATGACTGACAGTCAGTGATGGCCTCCGTCTGGGGAAGCCACAGGAGTAGTCAGAGTGCACCATGCATGTGCGCGATAAGCTGGATCAATCACTCTCGGGTCTCATCTCATCATGGCATGGCCCCATCGTGAACCCACCATGAAGATCTCAGAGTCAGAGCAGCAGCCATCACCTCAGTTACCCTCCCCTTTAGACCGGTCGAACAGGCTAGCTAAGGGGGGAGGAGCAAGACAGCAACACTGACTGCGCGCGCAAGTGAGGAGGAAGAGCGAGAGAGAGCGGGACAACAGAGTTGCAGCAATAAGCGTGTGACTCTGTGTGAAGTTTTCTGATCATCTGGACAGTGGACTGGGGACAGGAATCCGGATCTGTTACCTTACTTGTAAGTACTTAAAGTAAACTACAATGCACTGCCACTCAGAGTCAGACTAGAGAGTCACTTTTCACTCTGTCTGTGACTGCAGCATCACACTGTCTGACTCTGATTCTCTGAGTCTGTCACTGAAACTATGATACTTACATACTGTATGGATTATGGATATAATAGAAGATATACTTTTAGTATTTGCCACTGCAATTGAATGAGTGTTTCAAAGTTCTTGATTTTTTCTTTATTTATTGACCAGTGACCTTAATTTCTTAAAATAATGAAAGACTGCCATTTTCTTTGATAAGGGGTACTGTCCTTGACATAGTATGGGCTATTAAAACCAGACATTATTGCCTCCTATCAAATAGGGTTATTTAAGATTCCCTCTGACAGGATTCAGCACAATTGATTAGTTTTACCTTTTAATGAAAAATAAATACCACAATATAAACTATGTGTGCCTTTAAAACAATTATTTGTTATTAAGATTCATCATTTTTCATCTCTAATTTTCATCAATGTTCTTTTGAAAGCTACTTGCTAGAGGTGCATTAAAAAAAATATAAGTAAAACTTTTGGTGGCGTTAAAAGACATTTCTACATAGAATCAATTTCACAGATTAATTTCAAGCATTTAAGCATTGGCCTTTTGAGTAAAATGAAGCAATAACAAGAGTAAGGGTAACTATATAATTGCACACTTGTTAAAATAGTCAACTTTGTTATCAATAATTAAAAATAAAAGCTGAGAGAAAAATGGGTCTTAAATAGTAATTTTTTTTTTTAAAACTTCCACTTAAATAATTTATTTAGGGCAAAATAAAAAGAAAGATGGTGGTTTTTCCAACAGATTGTAAATAATTATATAGCAATGGTCAGTATTAAACATGTATCTCCTTGTCAGCTTGGTATTTTTTTTGAGTGGTGCATCGGTAATAACATGTTTATAGAGAAGTTGATATTAATTAAATTAATTTAAAAAGGTTCACTCATTAATCCTATACGTTTACACTCTAACCTAAGAGCATCAACGGAGCAAACTACTTCTGCCCTTAAAACTATGTGCTTGTGTGTGCATATGTGTTTGTGTGAGTGTGTGCGAGTGTGTGCATATGTATGTGTTTGTGTGCGTATGTGTTTGTGAGTATGTACATATGTATGTGTGTGTGAGCATGCATATTTATATGTGTGTCTGTCACTGTGGGAGTATGTGCATGTGTATATGTGTGTCTGTGTGAGTATGTGCATATGTACATGTTTGCGTGAGTATGTGCATATGTATATGTGTGTATATGTGTGTCTGTGTGAGTATGTGCATATTTACATGTTTGTGTGAGTGAAAATATATGTATGTGTGTGTGTATGTAAATATATATCTATATATATATATATATATATATATATATACTTTTTTTTTTTTTTTTTAAATTACCATGGGAGGGGGGTGACACCATGAGTTTCCGCACCGGGTGACACCAAGCCTAGTGACGCCACTGCACGGTAGTACAAAAGGGCAGTCCGGACGCCTTGTACTGACCGAGACAGACGATTAGGAACTTTCTGCCATCTATGTTCCAGTGCACGTAAAGACCTTTTTATATCTACAGGCTCATAAATTGTTTTTATCTTGTAAGTGCAACATAAGCAGTTGCGTGTGTGTGTTTGTTAAATAAACCTTCACTTGAATCGTGCCCTGGTGCGCTTCTGTTTCTTTTTCTTTTCATATACACTACGAGTCAAACAAGGATCTTTTTGACCAATCCGAAGCTGCACCGGGAGGGACCAGCCCCACAAGCGGGGAAAAGTGTTCTTTAGCTGAAAACAGCAAACTAATTATCTAGATCTATATTGGACACTCTGTAAAGGTATTGTTGTCGAATTGAAAAGGGCATTGTGACAAATTTGTTATTCTAACGGATCATCACCGTTTAATGCATAAAGGTGAAGTGTGATTTGTTTATCAAAAGTATTGATTGTACTATGTATTAATACATCTTTTGTACTGAATCTAATACATCACGCTACTGATACAAAGTTTTTAATGTGGATGATTGTTACATTGTGCAAATTGCATTATATTAGTTTCTCTTTTTTAACAACCAGCGTATAGTGGACATATTATTATTATTATATATTCTTTAAAAGAATTTCATATTGTTTAAATTATTTTAGGCACAGGTAGTCAAGCGCAATATCATTTTTTCTTTTTTGTTTTATATATATATATAGGAATATCTATTTAAAAATACTTAGAACATATTCTGCTATGTGCAGAACATTGGAATGTGAAATATTTTTAGTAAATACACAGTATTACACTTTATTAAATATGAATAATGCATAAATATGCTTTTACATGTTTTCATCTACTTGACTGTAAAGGGCTCCAATGCACATATATATATAAATATATAAACAAAGAAAGTTCATAGGTATATGCACTCTCACCAACAGTTCAACTGCCAGGGTGCTCTCAAGGAATCAATAGAAGTGTATAGGATAAAGCACTCTCTGGACTTCAGACTTCAAGCGTGATAAAATGTATTAAATGTGACGTCACATTTAATAAATTTTATCACGCTTGAAGTCTGAAGTCCAGAGAGTGCATTATCCTATACACTTCTAAATATATAAACATACATTTTCTTGAAAAAGTCACCTGAGAGCGAGGAAACGTACGTTGAAGAAGATAATTATTCGCAGCATCAACAGATGAATGGGACTTCACCTGGTTACAAATAGAGCGGTGTAGTGACTAAAGATAAACTGAGGTTACTTGGAAAAGACCGGTCCCTCTGAAGTTTACAGGTATAATACACGCTACCGGTGTACATTTCTTAGATTGAAATCTGTGCCTGTAAGATTTGTTTGTATTTTATTTTATCTGTTTTTATACATATAAAACATTTTTAATATTGTAATAAATCCTTGGAATACATGTCCCGGTCTATGCCAGTGGGATTTTAAATAACATCTATGACTTAGAGCTATAGAAGCTCTCCCCCATGTCAGGAAACCACCCTTACTATAACAGAATAATTCAAGAAAATAAAGTGGACTTTCTATATCTATTTTTATTTGTGGTGAATTAATTTAAGTATATTTTTTGCATTTCTATCTATGCACTGTGCTTGTTTGATCACATTTTTTATTTGCTTTGTTGTATCACTTACATAGAGTGTATCACTTTTAAATACATTTAAAAAACATTAGTGGGAACTGATAGAGTAGTGGTCAAGTTGACTGCCTAAGCATTTAACATCTAGGGGCCGAATTATCAAGCTCCGAATGGATCTTGATGCCCCTCTTTCCACGCAAGCCTACAGGGCCGCCGGAAACCGTAGTTTTGACTGCTGCTCCATAACTTGTCCGCCGCCTCTGAGGCTGGGGTCTTCAATCTGGCCGATCCTATACGATCGGGCTGATTGACACCCGCTGCTAGCGGCCGAATGGCCGCGAATCTGCAGGGGGCGGCATTGCACAAGCAGTTCACCAGAACTGCTTGTGCAATGATAAATGCAGACAGCGTATGCTGTCAACATTTATTGATGTGCGGTGGACATGATACGCTACATTGTATCATGTCCGTCTGCACTTTAGTAATCAGCCAATAGAATGAGAGCTGCTTAAATCCTATTGGCTGATTTGAACAGCCAATAGGATTTTAGCAGCCCTAATTCCTATTGGCTGATTCAAATTTTTCAGTCAATAGGAATGCAATGTTACCCCCAGTATAAAAGGGGTACCTTGCATTTCAATCCTCAGTGTGCGGCGGACGATCTCATGAAGAGGACCTCCACGTTGGATTGATGGACCTCCGCCTTGGACCTCTGCCTGAACCTCCACCTGGACCTCCGCCTTGGACCTTCGCCTGGACCTCCGCCTCCACGCATTGACCGCTCCACCTCTGCAGGGATGAAGAAGATGCCGGTCCCGCGATGGATGAAGATGTAGCTGCCTGGAGGAAGATCCTTCAAGCGGGAATTCAAGAACTGTGAGTACCTAAAGAGGGGTTAGTGTTAGGTTTTTTAAGGTTTTTTTTTCGGGTGGGTTTTTTTTAGATTAGGGTGGGCACTCTTAAAAAGAGCTGAATGCCCTTTTAAGGGCAGCAAAAGAGCTGAATGCCCCAATGCCCATACAAATGCCATTTTCAGGGCAATGGGTAGATTATGTTTTTTAAATAGTTTTTTTTGTTTTGTGGGCTTTGGGGGGGGGGGGTGGGAGTTTGTAATGTTAGTGGGACTTTTAAGTGCTATTGGTAGTTTATTATAGATTAGTTTTTTTATTTTGGGATGGGTTTTTTTTAAATGGGTATTAGAATAGGAATCATTTTTATTATTTTTGATAATTTGTTTGTTATTTTGTGTAATGTTTTTTTTTTTTTTTCGTTTTGGGGTGGGTTTTTATTTTTAGATTAGGGGTTGGGCATTTCATAAAAGAGCTGAATGCCCTTTTAAGGGCAGGGAAAAGAGCTGAATGCCCTTTTAAGGGCAATGCCCATACAAATGCCCTTTTCAGGGCAATGGGTAGATTAGGTTTTACTTTATTTTTATTTTGTGTGTTTGGGGGGTGGGGGTTTGTATACTGGTAGGGGGTGTTTGTTTTTTGTAGGAAAAGAGCCGTTATCTTTAGGGCAATTTCCTACAAAAGGCCCTTTTAAGGGCCCACAAAAAGGCCCTTTTAAGGGCCCTTGGTAGTTTATTATAAATTAGGGTTTTTTATTTTGGGTGGGTTTTTTAGTTTTTTAAAAGGGTATTAGAATACGAATAATTTTTATTCTTTTGGATAATCTCGTTTGCTATTTTTTGTAATGGTAGTTTTTTTTATTTTTTGTAATTTTAGTGTTTTTTTATTTTTTGTAATAGTAGGTTTTTATTTTTGTAATGTTAGGTTTTAGTGTAAGGCAGCTGAGGTTTTATTTCACAGGTAAGTTTGTATTTATTTTAACTTGGTAGTTAGTAAATAGTTAATGAGTAAGAGGGGTATCCGGAACACGGTCCAAACCACTGGTCAATCGAGGAAAAGAGAGCTCCTCAGTAAAAGGCGTAAGACTGGCCTTGTTTGCTTGCCTGCCCTCTGTTTGGGAACACTGTATGTTTTTATATGCTTCAAATAAATGGATGTTTTAACGTTTTTCACTAACCAAGTAGTGCCTGCACTTTTTTGTTCTCCAGTAAATAGTTATTGACTATTTACTAACTAGTTTACCTAGTTAAAATAAATACAAACTTACCTGTGAAATAAAAACCTAAGCTAGCTACAATATAACTATTAGTTATATTGTAGCTAGCATAGGTTTTATTTTACAGGTAAGTATGTATTTAGTTTTAAATAGGTATTATTTAGTTAATCATTGTAACTTTAATTTAGCTTTATTTTAATTATGTTAAAGTTAAGGGGTGTTAGGTTTAGGGTTACGGTTAGGTTTAGGGGTTAATTGTTTAATTTAGGTTGTTACGATGTGGGGGGCTGGCGGTTTAGGGGTTAATAGGTTTATTTAGTGGTAGTGATGTGGGAGGCCAGAGGTTTAGGGGCTAATAGCTTCATTTAGTGGCGGCGATGTCGGGGAGCGGTGGAATAGGGGTTAATAGATTTATTATAGTGTGGGCGATGTAGGGGAATAGGGTTAATAGATTTATTATAGTGTGGACGGTGTAGGGGAATAGGGGTTAATAACTTTAGTATAGTGGTGGCGATATTAGGAGCGGCAGATTAGGGGTTAATAGATTTATTTAGGTGGCGGCGATATCGGGAGCGGCAGATTAGGGGTTAATAACTTTATGCAGGTGTCGGCGATGTCGGGGGAAGCAGATTAGGGGTGTTTAGACTTAGGGTTTATGTTACGGTGTTAGGTTTAAACGTAACTTTTTTTTCCCCATAGACATCAATGGGGCTGCGTTACGGAGCTTTTCATTCCACAATCGCAGGTGTTATTTTTTTTTTAAACTGCTCTCTACATTGATGTCTATGGGGAAAGGGTGCACAAGCACGTCAAAACAGCGCTTGTATTTTGTGCGGTATGGAGTTGAACGCAACTATATCGCACGCACAAGCCGGTTGTTTCAAAACTTGTAATGGCTGCGCTATAGAGGGTGAAATATAACGCAACCTTTGTTGGGTTTGTTAAATTCCCTATAGCGTGAATAACTCGTAATCTACCTTATAGATAGGTATGACAATGAACATATAAGCTTTGACATAAGTATCAGCATGCACTGATGAGTCATGACTCCAAAACCAGTTTGCACATCCTTATTGATGCTATTGCCAGAGAACTCATGGAGTAAGACATGATCCTTGGAGATGACCAAAGTCATAGGGAATGAAAGGCAGATCTGAAAACAGAAACCGGTCCAGAACATTTAAACCAGTGGCTGCAGCATACCAAAGGTCAGATACAGGATTGAGTATAGGACAGTTGTCAGAGCCAATGAGGAAAAAGTAAGAGACATAAATCAGGACACAAGCCAGGTATCAGGTAATCTGATCAAAGGTAAGGGAGCATTTTAGTCATATTGTGCACATGTATGGAGAGTTACACCATTGTCACAATCACAGCACCATTACTGGGTTTTTCAAGTTCATGTGCATGAAGATTGACAAAGGCATCACAAAACATGTCCATAGCAACAACACACCAAGCACATGCATGAACTTGTAACCATCACTGCCAACATAGACCATCAGATCTAAAATAAACTTTATTGTGAAACGTGTTTCTCAGTCAGTTGACCTCTCATCAGGTCTGAGCTGACGGTAGGGATGGGCGAATGTTTCACAACATTCGAAAAATGAAACAAATTTTAACACATTCGTTAGTTCTAATCGAATTTAGAATGTTTACATAACATTCTAACATTCGATTTTCGATTATTCAATTTCGAATTTTATGATTACATTAAAAAATATTTGTTCGAATGATAGAATGTTTTGCTTTGTATTATATTAAATGTAATATTCAAATTATGCAATATTAAAATTTATATATATATATATATATATATATATATAATAGTATTTCTAATATTTTCTTTAAATGTAATATTCAAATTATGCAATATTCGAATTTGAAAAATTCAAACTTATATATTTGTAATAGTATTTCTAATGCTTTCTTTAAATATAATATTCAAATTATGCAATACTCAATTGAAATAGAAACATTCAAATTGATATATTTGTATCTATTATGTATCAATTTACTAAATTCCCTACCACATGAAATATTGAACTTCTGAATAGTATTTGTTAAATCGAATGTTAAATTCTAAATTTCAAATGTGAACATTCGATCTAATTATAAACATTCGAATTCGAAAGTGACATTCAAAAACTGTAAATAGCATTCGATTATAGAATTTTTAAGAATATTCGTTTGTAACAACATTCGGATTTGTTATTCAAATTTCGGTAATAACATTCGTTCTAACATTCGGATTCTGAAATTTACACATTCGCCCATCCCTAGCTGACGGCCTCTGACGTACAGTGGATTTGGTAGGAGCATATATTGCCATGATTAGCTATTCCTGTAGAATCTAGCAGGAAATGTAGACCTTACACTTCAGTTTTCATTTGACTTGGCTAACCACTGTGCAATAAAATAAATATGAATAAAACTGCTGGTTACCTGTGAGAGTGCACAGGGTGCAAGGTCACAAATGTGAGCACATGACACACGCAGGGACATATGTAGTGGTTATCAATTTGTTTACTTTATTGCATGCACTTGTAGGCAAGTGTATAGTACAGTAACTGTAACCTACCTAACTTCCACGTTACCTTTACAACTGAGAGAAGGCTTTGGAGTTGTCATAGTGACCAGGTATCAACTTCCAGTCACCCAGGTATGCCAGCCCCGTAAGCCAGTCCCAGCAGGCTAGTCCAGCCCTGAACAATGATTATGGGGGACAAATTCGTGGCACAGATGCGAAAATCTGTGTCCCAAATTGTCCTTTGAAAATTTAGGGACAGACTCCCCAAATTCAGAACTGTCCCAAAAAATTCAGAATGGATGGACACCTTATTTAAAATGCCTCTTTAGTGAGAGCAAGATGAGTGGTAACTTATCATGAAAGTTTCAGAATGAAACACTAATAAAAAAATAAATAGGGGGGGAGCTAACCGCCGTGCTGAGCAGAAGCACACTCACAGAGCTCCTGGCTATATACTTCTAGAAAACCTATAAAACCGCTCTAAATTGGGCAAACTTCCACTAAAGGGAGGCATATAGTCTACCCCCAGCCTACACCTTTGTCTTAGGAGACTAATAGGCGTTACTGAGCAAGAAACTAGGCACTTTTCGACTACCTCACCTGAGGATCCTGAGCCTGACCGCTGCAATAAGGCAAACCTAGCTGCTCACATTGCGGAGGTAAAATCCTCCAGGCTCCAGAGGGTCAGGAATCCACTCCGGAGCTGAAGATTTGGCCCATCTGTGCAGTGCAGCTATTCCCGGCAGGAGAGCAGCAGATCGCACACCCGGTGAGACTGCAGGGGCCTCGCTCCACCCTGAGGAAAACTTTACAGCACCGGCCCCTACCGGCTGACAAAGGAACCCAGGGAGTGTAGTCTGCAGGTGGGAGCCATACCACTAGCTATCGGCCATTTTGGAGCGAACCGCAGCCATCTTGTGGCCTCTCAAGAGTGAAGCAGACGCAGACAGTAGAAGACAGGGTGCCGGTGGGGTGATAGACGAACCTCCATCCCTACAATTGCCAAGCAGCTGTCTGCCTCTGGAACACCCAAAGAGCTGTCGGAGTGCATGCTGAGGGATTTAGAGGCGCCTGTTACTGCCTGAGTAGGCCCAGCGCGGCCTGTTTGGGCCATATCTACAACGTGTGCTGCTGTCATGGGGAAGTTGTCAACGGAGAGAAATTGGGTGAGATAAATGCCTCTGGCTACTTCTTTTCTATTTTTTATGCTGATCCCTAAAGTCACTTCAGTATAGCAGCCACCAGGCATAGCCCCACGCTCACACACTTTAATTGCCTCACAGTGTGTCTGTACCTTCCACAGGCATATCCATTACCCACAGTGATTCATATACTCGGGCCTACCCCTCCCTCCCCAGCTACCTCTATACATGTTGGTCTTCCTGCCAAAGTTAAACCTAAGCCTACATTATAGCCCACCTGGGAATTTGGCCATTTCTAACTTATAGCACCAACAGTGGAGCGCTCCTATTGACCCACTATTTCTACTGGGGACTTTATTGGGACTGTCACCTCTCTCTCCCATTCAGCCAACCTCACCGCTTGAGAACTTTACAGGACCTCCCATAGGGCTGGGGGTACTCACTTTTACTAATAATACAGACTCCCTCACATTTGGGTTCATTTAGGGCCCTCATACGTGAGACTTTTTTCCCAATATCTTTAAGAGTGATCATCTACAATATTCACCCGCGTTTGGTCACATAAGACTGTGTCCTCCCCACGGAGTTGACAGTAGCAACCTCCACAAAGGCTGACCTGGACTTGCTGTTACTCAGCTGAGCTGCATTTATATATGTTTTACCCGACTATTGCTGCTGCGTACTATTGCTGCTGCGTCAGTTTTGCTGTCTTTGTGTCGTCAGTCTAAAGTGTAGTGTCATTTTTATATCTGATCTAACACCTTGTTTTTACAGATCTCCTAGATTGTTATATTAATACCATAAGCTGGTTCTCATGTACCTTGTTTCCGTTGTGCTTAAAACTGTACTCTTACTTGGTGTACTGTAATAAGTGTGATCCCCTCGAGACTCTCCCTTTCAGGCCCAGCTAGTCTGGGTTGGTCACTTCCCTTTTCCTCTTCCTTTGGCTCGTATCCCCTGTTCCGAGTCGAGAGGGGACCTTTTGGCCCTTGTTGAGTGAAAAGCTCTGTGCGCTGACAGGGGTTAGGATCATAGTATCCTTAGCCTCCCATCTTTACCAGTCCCGTATCAGCTAACTCACCAAGTCCCTTTACCTTGTGTGTCTCCTGTAATGAAATGGTGGACTATTAACATTGTGATGTAGCTTTTATGACAAACTGCCTAGCCCCGTTTTAAAGGTATTTGTGTAGTACTAGAAATGTCAATGCATATGTGCACTTTACCCGCTTATTCCTTAAACAGTGGTGTGTATATCTCTTGGTTGCATAACGGCCTACTACTAGTTTCCTTTATGGGTGACTAAGCACCATCTACAATGCCTCATTCCACCAGGAAGCACCTCAAGTCCAATCCTAAATCCAAAAAAACAGTTTTTGATCACTTTTCGCAGGCAACCAAGGAGTCAGCTTTGGAACCTAGCAGAGAGATGAGCTACCCAGATTCTCAAGATGAGAACACACTCTGTTGCTGCTTCATAGCACTTCATTATGGAGTCCACACTCAAAAAGCTGTTGGCCACTCAGACCCGTTCTATTACCCAAGAGATCCAACGAAGCTCGGCTGAGTTGAAGAAGGAGATCTCGGAAATTGGAGAGAGAGTAGATGCGTTGGACCTTGCTGAACAAATTTCACAATTGGAATTCAAACTTGCAGACATGGAGGACAGGTCCAGGCGCAACAATATAAGGTTCCTAGGCATTCCGGAGTCTGTCTCACCGTCTGACTTACAAGAATATCTGCAGGCTCCTTTTCAGGAACTAGTTGGCTCTCCTGAAGCATTAACGGGTACTATGGAGCGAGCACACAGAGCCCTCCATTCCAGGATGGTTGCCCCGGACAAACCAAGAGACGTTATAGTGTGCTTTCATAGCTTCCTGTATAAGATCAGCTGATGCAAGCCGCATTTAAAAAGCCAAGCCTAAGCGATAGATTTGGTGAAGTCCAGCTTCTCCCTGACCTGTCCGCCCACACCTTCCAACAACGACGACAGTTCCAACCTGTCACTACTACATTACGCAAAGCCAACATTAGGTATAGATGGGGTTATCCCACTAGACTTATTATTTCCAAGGACATTCAAAAAATTGTGGCCTCCACTGTCTCTCAGGGTCTATCCCTCCTCACGTCCTGGGGTCTCCTCCAGGAACCCCCGACTATACAAGCTCCTTTGCACCCTAAATTACGAGCTTCAGCTCCAGAATGGTCTGCAGGGGATCAGAGTCTGAAGTGCCCCAAGCTAAAGCAGCCACAAGACTCTCTTGGTCATCCTGGGACCACTCCTTGATTTGCTGAACAAGTTAATGGGCCTTATGTGTCCTTCTTTCTATCTCTCCACTAGGTCCTTCTAACCAGGCAAACATGTCTGGTCGGATGTCAGGGCTGTTACTGTTATGTATTTAGAAATGCACCAATGTTCATGTTTTTTGCACTATATTCCACTGTTTAACTTAGAATTTCATGTTTACTACTTATTGACATGTAGTTATTTATATTAGAGCGGGGCTGGCATTCTGGCTCATCTCCATTTGCTCTTGAGCATTAGGTTCTCCTCCCCCACCCAGAAGCCCACTCTAGGGTTCCTTTGAGGTGGACTATTTCCACCGTACTCCAGACACTTTTTAGTGTCTTTCTCACCCTTCCCCCTCCCCTTTCCCTTCTTCCCCCCTCCACTTCCCGCCCCATACTAAGAGGCCATTGTATCTAACTCTGGTTACCTCCGCACTGTAATGCATGGCCCGATCCACTCTAAGACTTTTTACCCATAATGTCAGGGGTCTCAACTCCCCCCATAAACGTAGTCTACTACTGCGATCCCTGAAGCATCATAACCCTGACATTGTATACAGGAAACGCACTGGCTAGCAAATGAACCCCTCAGATTCTCCTCCAAGTCGTACACTCACATTGAATATGCCCCTTTCACTAAAAAAGCTAGAGGAACTGCCATCCTACTCCACAAGTTCCTTGCCTTTGAGCCTATTCAGGCTATTGAGGACCCACAATCTAGATACGTCATTTTGATCTGTAAACTGAACCACGTGCTCTATACACTGGCCTCTGTCTACTTCCCAAATACTCACCAACGCAAATATTTGAAACATATTCTTCATTCAATAGACCAGGTTAAGCAGGGTAGAGTCATTATGGCTGGGGATTTTAATATGGTCTGGGATCCCAGGGTGGATAGAAAGTCTGCTGACACAAACAAGACACACTCAGCTGTTGAACTTCTAGCCAATAAGTTCCGCAATCTAATGTCCTGCTCAGGCTATTATGATGTGTGGAGAGCTACCCACTCTAGAGATAAAGACTTCATGCATTACTCACAACCGCATAAGCAATACGCTAGACTAGACTACATTTTCTCCACAGCAGACACTATAGACCTTATCTCGCAAGCCAATATCTCACTTTGTGCTTGGTCGGACCATGATCATGTCCTGGCCGACATTCATTCAACAAACACTCCGTACACTAGAGCCCCCTGGTGATTGCCTCATCACCTTCTAAGTGATGTCCCATTTAGAGAGGAATTACGTACAGAACTCAAATATTTCATACAAACTAACGATAATGCACTAGTTAGAGACAACACCCTATGGGGTGCCGCGAAAGCGACCATCAGGGGGATAATAATAAGTAAACAGGCAAGCCTTAGAAAGCAAGCAGAACTAACCTTGTCACAGACCCACATTAAGTTGAGAGAACTTGAATCTCAAAATAGAGCCACCCCATCAACTGCCCTGGCATTTTAAATTGTTAATATCAAGAATCATATCTCCCAAATTGAACTTAAAAGGACCCAAATTCATCTAACCAATTGAAAACAATTTTTTTATTACAAAAGTAATAAGGCGGATACCCTCCTGGGAACAAACTCAGAAATAGAATTGGTGCCTCGCGTATTCACAGTATACGTTCTGCACACTCCCTGCTTAAAATTCCATCTCAAATTGGCAAAGAATTCGCTAAATATTATTCAAATCTCTATGACATAAACAGTTCAGAAAAGCCTCAACCGACATCCCCGGATGGCGTGCACATCTAAAGTCTTTAAATTTACCTACACTCTCTGCAGAACAGCGTGACCTTTTAAGCTCCCCTTTTTCCAATACCGAAATACAGCAAATCGGGTAGCAAACCTTCTACCGCACCTCATCAACCCAGATCAGGTGGGATTTGTCCCAAAACGAGAGGGCCCTGATAATACTAGGCATTTACTAAACATTCTTAGCCTCTCCTCTAGCCTTCAGCCATTATCTATCATCTCACTAGATGCCAAAAAGACTTTTGATCGTGTGCGCTGGCAGTTTCTATGGGAAGTCCTTGAGAACTTCCGATTCCCCAGTGACTTGATCAGAGCAATTAAGGCCCTATATTCTGCCCCCTCTGCCCTGGTGAGAGGACTTGATTTTCAGTCTACTACATTTAATATAACTAATGACACCAGACAGGGCTGCCCCCTGTCACCCCTCTTATTTGCAATGGCTATTGAGCTTCTGGTTGAGCAGATTAGAGATGATCCTCAAATTAGGGGTGTCACTCTTTTTGGATCTGTACATAAAATCGCCTTATTTGCAGACAATGTTACTCTTTTCTCGTCAGATCTTGCACTCACTATTCCCAGATTACTACAAATTCTAGACTCCTTCAATTCCCACTCGTATTACAGACTGAACCTCTTGAAAACTGAGATTTACACCCAGGGCATCCAGAGCTCCCTCTTAGCTCCCTTGAAGTCAAAGTTTGCCTTCAACTGGACGGAGTCCTCAGTCCTACATTTGGGCGTCAAGTTATCTGGCGACTTAAACCGAGTCGTCAAGGATAATTTTCTTCCTTTATTGTCAGAGTTTTGCTCCCTTAAAAATAATTGGAATCTGTCCCATGTCTCACGGTTAGGTAGGATGGCAGCTTTGAAAATGTCCTTCTTGCCTAGGCTCACATACTTGTTCCGGTGTCTCCCCGTTAAGGTCCCTAAACACATTCTTTTACAATTTCAGAGTGAACTTACCAAACACATCTGGCATAGTAAGCCCCCCAGAGTGGCACACAGAGTACTTCAGCTCCCTAAGAACTGTGGAGGTATAGGATCACCCTCTGTGATAAGATACTAAGAGGGAGCAATGCTCACTCATGTTGCACAATGGGGGGTTAAAGACTCCTTGTGTAGATGGAGAGCCATTGAACAGGCTTCACTGCCTTTTAGCTTTGATTTATGATACGTGATATGGACCCCTCCGCATTGTCGCAGAGAACTAAACTTGATAAATCCTATTATCCATGAATGCCTCAATTTCTGGGACAAACTCTGTCATTCCCTACATATAGCCCCGCATCCTTCCCCTATAACTTCTCTTGCTGGCCTCCTTATGGGTTTGCAGTATACCCAGCCACTTAAATGGGCCCAGCTGGGGGCCACTACAGTCTCAGACCTCTGGCTCACCACCCCGAGTGATAGGTTTAAACACATTTCCCAGTTTGGAGCTGACCTCTTACTCCCGCAATACTTACCATTCAAATATCACAGAATTAAAAGCTTTTTGGTCAGTTGGGGTTTCAAGCCCACGTTGGCCCGTCCACTGACCCCCTGGGAGTCCGTCTGGAACCAGGGTGACAGACTTTGTAGGCCTTTGTCTTTCCATTACACCCTATTAGGCTATACTCCATCCCCAGACATACCGGCCCATCTTCAACGGTGGTAGTCCCTCCTAGGGATTTTAGTAGCGGCAGATACTTGGGGGCATACCCTATAACTCACGCAGAAGGCTATCCACTGCACAACTTTATACGAAACCTTTTATAAACTGTTAGCGCACTGGTATTATGTCCCTACCAGACTATCTAAAATGTTTCCGAGTGCGTCTCCTGACTGCTGGAGAAACTGTGGCCAGAAGGGTAACATGATGCGTATTTGGTGGGAATGCGCCAAGCTCCACCCCTTATGGAATGCTTGCTTTCTAGTATTGTACAAATTAAGCATATATCTCAATAGATCACCTGCTATAGCCTTATTACACATAATAGTACACACCCTACCAAAACATCACTCATACATATGTATATATCTTTTCATGCCAATTAAACATGCTATAGCTTGTGAGTGGAAGAAAGAACTCCCCCCCCAGTTGGTCCAAAATTTGTATTTCAATAGCCTACTTATACACTATGGAGAGGGATATCTTCTACAAATTAGGTAATTCAGATTTATTTGAACTAACTTTGGCAGATTGGACACATAACCACGTCACGGTCTGGAAACCCAACCTCCTCTCCACAGACTGACCTAGCCTTTACGATAGATGACCATGTCCTTCTTGGTAATCCTCGTGCCTGTAGAACCCCTCCCCCTTCCTTACCCCCCCCCCCACACCCCTATTCATTATACTAGCTATATCAAGGGCTATTAGTCATCAGCAGCACTTTAAATTTGTATTGTATGTTGTTCCACTGAAAGAATTCTGTTATCTGTACATTGATTAACTATGCCTATTTAACAGCAACGTCCTGATCTGTTTGTTTATATTGTTAAGCCATGGGCACTTGAGGCCTTCATTAGACTTCTTTCTTCATGTAACTTTCATTGAACATCAATAAAGCTTTTGAAAACGGAAAAAAATAAAATAAAAAATAAATAAAAGTAAACATGTTATTTTGAAACAGGTATTGGCGCACCTCCAAACACATAAGACCACAAATTATTTTACATATTTAAACTTTTTTTTCCTTTTTTTCCTTTATATTGCAAAAAAATTGCCTTCATAATATTTCTTAAATTTTTGAATAAAGATGGGATCTTAGTCACACAATATGGCCATATTCTGCTCAGCCAGTCACCACTTACAAGGTGTCCCATAAAAGACTGGTCCTACCTATATGAAATTAGCCAAACTAAGCTAAATAATGCAATATTTAATATACCAAAATAGAATTTCCAATCTCTCATCCAGACTGCATGGGATGAGGCTTCCTGGCTACATATTATTCCACATATTTTAAACTTATTTCTTAATGCTGCAAAGAACTGCCTTCCCAATCTTTCTTAATACTATACAATTAGCCAATACAATTCTAATATACCAAAGAGAAATTTCCAACATTACAATACTATACCTCTCACCCAGACTGCATGGGATGAGGCTTTCTGGCTTTATATACACACAGTTAAATTACATTGTTTGGAACACACCTGAACAGGGTGGAGTGCTTTAAACCAAAGGGCTTTGGTCAGTACCCTAGTGATAAATCAGTGAGAAATTTTGATTAAGCACATCTAATAAAAGCATATGTTTTTAAAATACACATATTGTGGGAGTGCTGCCAAAGTGACCAAAAAGTAAATATAATTTTGAAACAGGTATTGGCGCACCTCCAAACACATAAGACCACAAATTATTTCACATATTTAAACTTTTTTTCCTTTATATTGCAAAAAATTGCCTTCATAATATTTCTTAAATTTTTGAATAAAGATGGGATCTTAGTCACACAATATGGCCATATTCTGCTCAGCCAGTCACCACTTACAAGGGTACTGACCAATCACTAGGGTACTGACCAAAGCCCTTTGGTTTAAAGCACTCCACCCTGTTCAGGTGTGTTCCAAACAATGTAATTTAACTGTGTGTATATAAAGCCAGAAAGCCTCATCCCATGCAGTCTGGGTGAGAGGTATAGTATTGTAATGTTGGAAATGTCTCTTTGGTATATTAGAATTGTATTGGCTAATTGTATAGTATTAAGAAATATTGGGAAGGCAGTTCTTTGCAGCATTAAGAAATAAGTTTAAAATATGTGGAATAATATGTAGCCAGGAAGCCTCATCCCATGCAGTCTGGATGAGAGATTGGAAATTCTATTTTGGTATATTAAATATTGCATTATTTAGCTAATTTCATATAGGTAGGACCAGTCTTTTATGGGACACCTTGTAAGTGGTGACTGGCTGAGCAGAATATGGCCATATTGTGTGACTAAGATCCCATCTTTATTAAAAAATTTAAGAAATATTATGAAGACAATTTTTTGCAATATAAAAGAAAAAAAAGGAAAAAAAGTTTAAATATGTGAAATAATTTGTGTTCTTATGTGTTTGGAGGTGCGCCAATACCTGTTTCAAAATTATATTTACTTTTTGGTCACTTTGGCAGCACTCCCACAATATGTGTATTTTAAAAACATATGCTTTTATTAGATGCGCTTAATCAAAATTTCTCACAAAAGTAAACATGTTGATTGTATTTCATTCCTGCAACAAAAGCAGCCACCGTCTCTAGATTCCTTTTTACTACTTTATATCAAATAGGCCATAAACCTGCCCAGAGGGCAGTCTATGTTTGCAAAATACAAACCTCCAAGCTAAAGTTACAAATAATAGAAAAAGTAAAATTACAGAAAATAAACAAAGCTATACAAAATAAAAAAGTTAAACCTAAACTAATACCCCTATAAAATTAAAAAGCCCCCTCAAAATAAAAACACCCCCTAATCTAATACTAACCTACTAATAGCTCTTGAAAGGGCCTTTTGTAGGGCATTGCCCTAAGTTAAACAGCTCTTTTACCTCTAAAAATTACTATGTCCCCCCTAACAGTAAAAAAACCCCACTCACCAAACCCCCTAAAATAAAAAACCTAACACTAAAAAAAACTAAACTACCCATTGCCCCTACAGGGGCATTTGTATGGGCATTGCCCTTAAAAGGGCATTCAGCCTTGTTGCTGCCCTTAAAAGGGCAATCAGCTAATCTAAAAAAAAAAAACCCAAAAGTTAAAATAAAAAAGCCTAAACCTAAGCCCCAAATAGGTACTCACTGTTCCTGAAGTCCGGCGGAGAAGGTCTTCTTCTAGACGGATCCATCATCTTCTATCTTCATCCGGAGTGAAGGCGGCACGGAGCAGAGGTGCGGAGCTGTGTTCCCGATGCCTGGATCCTCAGTGGCGGCGGTCCTCTGCGGCGTTCCTCAGCGGCATGAAGGCTCCTCTTCATCCGATGTCCATCGTAGACTGAAGATTGAATGCAAGGTACCACATCAATTTGGGGTACCTTGCATTCCTATTGGCTGAAATTTTGAAATCAGCCAATAGGATTAGAGCTACTGAAATCCTATTGGCTGTTCAAATCAGCCAATACGATTTCAGTAGCTCTCATCTTATTGGCTGATTTCAAAATTTCAATATGGGGTACCTTGCATTCAATCTTCAGTGTGCGACAGACGATCATATGAAGTGGAGCTTCAATGCTGCCGAGGACCGGCGCCACTGAGGACCGCCGCAGTTGAGGATCCAAGCATCGGGAACACAGCTCCACACTACCACTCCGCACCGCCTTCACTCCGGATGAAGATAAAAGATGATGGATCCGTCTGGAAGAAGACCTTCTCCGCCGGACTGCAGGAACACTGAGTACCTATTTAGGGCTTAGGTTTAGGCTTTTTTATGTAAATGTGTGGGGTGTTTTTTTTTTAGATTAGGCTTTTTTTGCCCTTTTAAGGGCAATGCCCATACAAATGCCTCTTATGGGGCAATGGGCAGTTTAGTTTTTTTTAGTGTTAGGTTTTTAATTTTGGGGGGTTGGCGGCATAGGGGTTAATATATTAATTAGGGATATTGCGATGTGGGGGGTTGGGGGTTTAGGGGTTAATAGGTTAATTAGGGTTATTGCAATGTGGGGTTTTGGCGGTTTAGGGGTTAATTAGGGTTATTGCGATGTGGGGTTTTGCAGTTTAAGGGTTAATAGGTTAATTAGGTTTATTGCGATGTGGGGTGTTGGCGGTGTAAGAGTTAATAGGTTTAATAGGTTTTTTGTGATGTCGGGGTTTTGAAGTTTAGGGGTTAATAGGTTAATTAGGTTTATTGCGATGTGAGTGGTTGGCGATTAAGGGGTTAATATTTTAATTATGTTATTTGCGGATTAGGGGTTAATTACTTTATTGTTTTGCGATGTGGGGGTTGACGGTTTAGGTGTTTGTTAATACTTTGTGCGTGAGGTTAGGTTTTTTTGTTATACTTCATGCGGGTGGTTACGTGTTTTTTATTTATATTTCTTGCGGGTGGTTACGTGTTTTTTAGTTACTTCGTGCAGGAGGTTGCGTCTTTTTAAGGTTTCAAGTTTGCCTACGCTGCATCCAGGTGGATTCTTTTGGCTGTGCGCAGCCAACATTCCTTTGAGGATGTGTGCGCAACTGGCGACACCGACGGACACATTACAAACATGGTTATAGTATAGACTAGGTGATAAGCTTGCCCAGAGGGCAGTCTATGTTTAAAAAATACAAACCCCCAAGCTAAAGTTACAAAAAAATAAAAAAAAGTAAAATTACAGAAAAAAATAAACAAAGCTATCCAAAATAAAAAAGTTAAACCTAAACTAATACCCCTATAAACATAAAAAATCCCCCCCCCCAAAAATAAAAACACCCCATAATCTAATACTAAACTACCAATACCCTTTAAAAGGGCCTTTTGTAGGGCATTGCTCTAAGTTAAACAGCTCTTTTACCTCTAAAAAATACGAAGTTCCCCCTAGCAGTTAAACCCCCCCACTCACCAAACCCCCCAAAATAAAAAAAACTAACACTAAACTACCCATTGCCCTTAAAAGGGCATTCAGCTTTTTTACTGTCCTTAAAAGGGCAATCAGCTCTTTTTCAAGCACAAAAAACCCTAATCTAAAAAAAAAAAACCACCCCAAAAACTAAACTAAAAAGTCTAAACCTAAGCCCCAAATAGGTACTCACTGTTCCTGAAGTCCGGCAGAGAAGGTCTTCTTCCAGATGGATCCATCATCTTCTATCTTCATCCGGAGTGAAGGTGGTGCGGAGGTGCGGAGCTGTGTTCCAGATGCTTGGATCCTTAGCGGTGGTCCTCAGCGGCGGCAGTCCTCAGTGGCAGCGGTCCGCCACTAATTTTGTTATTAGCCAATAGGATTAGAGCTACTAAAATCCTATTGGCTGTTCAAATCAGCCAATAAGATTTCAGTAGCTCTCATCCTATTGGCTGATTTCAAAATTTCAGCCAATAGGAATGCAAGGTACCCCAATAAATATAGGGTACCTTGCATTCAATCTTCAGTGTGCGACGGACAATTGCATGAAGAGGAGCCTCCATGCTGCCACCGACTGATGTCGCTGAGGACCGCCGCCGTTTAGGATCCAGGCATCGGGAACACAGCTCCGCACCTACGCTCCGCGCCGCCTTCACTCCGGATGAAGATAGCAGATTATGGATCCGTCTGGAAGAAGACCTCTGCCGGACTTCAGGAACCCTAAATACCTATTTGAGGCTTAGGTTTAGACTTTTTTGTTTTAATTTTTGGTTTGTTTTTTAAATTAGGGTTTTTTTGGGCTTGAAAAAAAGCTGATTGCTCTTTTAAGGGCAGTAAAAGAGCTGAATGCCCTTTTAAGGGCAATGCCTATACTAATGCCCCTTTAGGGGCAATCGGTAGTTTAGTTTTTTTAGTGTTAGGTTTTTTATTTTGGGGGGTTAGGTGGGTGGGGGATTTTTACTGTTGGGGGGACTTAGTATTTTTTAGAGGTAAAAGAGCTGTTTAACTTAGGGCAATGCCCTACAAAAGGCCCTTTTAAGGGCTATTGGTAGTTTAGATTAGGGGGTGTTTTTATTTTTTGGGGGGCTTTTTATTTTCATACGGAATAGGTATAATAAAAATTATTTTTGATACTTTTGTCTATTTTTTTCTGTAATGTTAGACTTTTTATTTTTAGTAATTTAATGTTAGTTTTTTTTATTATAATTGTAATTTAGTAGTAATTAGGGTTAATTTAGCGGGTGTTAGGTTAGGGTGCTTAGTAATTAAATTAGTTATTTGCGTTGTGGGGTGGTTGCCGGTATATGGGTTAATATATTAATTAGGGTTATTACGATGTGGGGGTTTGGCAGTTTAGGGGTTAATAGGTTAATTAGGTTTATTGCGATGTGGGTGATTTGTATATATGGGGTTAATTACTTTATTGTTTTGCAATGTTGTGGTTGACGGTTTAGATGTTTGTTAATACTTCGTGCGGGAGGTTAGGGTTTTTTGTTATACTTCGTGCGGGCGCCGGGCGGTTACGTCTTTTTTATTTATATTTCTTGCGGGCGGTTAAGTGTTTTTTAGTTATTTCGTGCAGGCGGTTGCGTGTTTTTTTTAAAGGCTTCGGGGTTGCCTACTCTGCATCCAGGTGGATTCTTTTGGCTGGATTCTTTTGGCTGCCTTGCGCAGCCAACATTCCTTTGAGGATGCGCGCGCAACTGGCGACACCGACCAACGCGTTAAAAACGCGATTTTAGTATAGATGCTATTCATGCCTGTATGCAAACTGTATTGCAGAAATGACACAGTTAACAGCTTAAACAAATGCAACCACTCCCTCTCTCTCGCAAACTATAGCTTAGAATAAAAATAAATCATAAGGTTGAGCATCCATTTGATATAATATTATATTTTATAATAATTCCTTTCCTAGAGTGACAAATGTAGCAATTTAATACATATTTGTAAACAATATTCTCAGTTAGTTTATGTATTGTTGGGGATTTCTGCCATTCATGGAATCCTAAACAAATTATGAGCATGTAGCAGGGTGGAGCTTTCTAGTGCATGAAAGAACATGAATGGATTACCTATTAAATGAATATACAGGAAAGGTAGTAGGAGCACAATTTATTAGTCATTACATTTTCCTAGGCATTGTAAGATTTGTGCACTAATGAACCACTGTTTTTTCTACAATCACATTTTTTTTATTTAATGGAAGCAACTTGAATTTATTTTCTGGGATGTAACAAAAAAATACAGCAGCTGTTGTTTCACTTCTTCATGTCTACACTTGCAAAGGAAGTCAAGGCTATTACTCCCACCACTACAGGCTGCATGTAATCATCTGCAAGTTGCATTCACTTTGCCAGAACAAAAATAAAGAAGTTCATTCTTCTGTCTGAATCCTACAGCTTTGCCGTAAACAAAATGTCTTGTGCAGATATTTGTGAATATACAACAAATAAAGAGGTTCGAATACGAAGTGTTCCCCTTGGAATTTTAAAGTTTATGATCTTTTTCTCAGTTCTTCTGTACATGTGGTGAGTATAGATCAAAAGTATAGACAGAGAGTATAGATAGAAATAAATAATTACATGTGTTCTTATTTACTGTACTGCACTGGTGTCTGTAAATTGTGTTTGTTTTTTTTTAGACTGGTTCCCTTACAGTAGGGTAGAATTAGCTGATTTGCAGCCAGTTGTTTTGCACATTTTAATAGCCTGCTGTATTATTGCAGGCAGTAACAGACCTTCTAAATAGAGGGCCCTGGTACAAATGTTTTCTTTGTAACTCAGTAGTAAGCAATAGTAATAATATACATGCTGCCCTTATAATGATGTTCAGTATAAACAGACAGACCTGCAACCTGCACTAATAAAAGGCTTCCCTGCATTAGGATTGTACACATTCTGCTCATGCTTGTGTATAGACTGGCTGCTATGGACCCCCCCCCCCCAACACTTAGGCACCTGCTGCACTAAAGGTAGTTCCGCCCCTGATTGAAGGGACTTGTGGGAGAGAAACACAAACGTAATCAAAAGAAATGTTCGTTCTGTGAATCGTTGACAAAATGAAAGTAATTTCATTTTTCTATTGATTACTTCTTTGCTTTCCACAGCTATATACTAATTACTGAGAAGCGCTATCAGAAAAAGGATTCGGTTATCAGTTCTGTACACACAAAGGTGAAAGGAGTGCTCGATGTTGATTCTCGGATCTGGGATACAGCAGAATATACATTTCCATCGCCGGTAGGTTCGGCTGCAAGTGATATTCCATCTGCATATCATAAAAAAGGAATTTTATAAATGACCTTTTATGCCTTTTTACTGTATTTTTATGTTTTAGTATTGTTCCTTTAAATGGAGTAGCAGTTAAAGGGACATTAAACAGTTTGAGATAATAATATAAAATGTTTAGATGTGTATTAAATAAAAATGTAGTAAGAAAAAATATTTGTTTTGTCCCCTTTTACTGTAATTTAACTCAGGAAAACTGTGGGCATTGCAACTCCCTTGAGTCTCTATAAAATAATAAGTGCAGCTAAATTGAAACATAGTTTCACTCACCTATAGATTTTGAGAACTATTAGGGACAGACATAGGGGCTGATTTATTAAGAGTCGGACATGATCCGCTGTAGCGATCATGTTCGCCCGACATCGCTGAATACCGACAGCATATGCTGTCGGCATTTAACATTGCACAAGCAGTTCTAGTGAACTGCTTGTGCAATGCCGCCCCTGCTAGCAGGGGGTGTCAATCAACCCGATCGCTTCAGAGGTGTCATACGAGTTAAGGAGCAGTGGTCTTAAAGGACCACTCAATGCAGTATAATTAAATAATTAACAAGTACATAATAAAAAGACAATGCAATAACAATTACTCTGAATTTCAAATAAACATTCGATTTTCTTCTGACAAATGTATTTTTTCTCCTATTTGCCAGCCCCCTGTATTATGTGACAGACATCAATCAATCACAGACTAGTATACGTATACCCTGTGAGCTTGTGCACATGCTTAGTAGGACCTTGTTCCCCAGAATGTGTGCATATAAAAAGACTGTGCAAAATTTGATAATGGAAGTAAATTGGAAAGTCTCTTAAAACTTCATGCTCTATCTGAATCATAAAGTTTATTTTGACCTGAGTGTCCCTTTAAGACCGCTGCTTCGTAACTCCTGTTTCTGGCGAGCCTCTAGGTTCCTGCGGAAACAGATGTATCTGGCCCCATTTGGGCCATGATAAATCTGCCCTATATGGTGTGTGAAATATAGAAGTATTAAAGGATATTTAAACCATGTTAAATGTACACAGACATTGTTTGCACACTTTATTTCTCCATAATTGTCCTCAGCAGGATAGATTGTATAAGGAAAACCTAGTTTTCAACATGGCAGCACCCATACTTTTGTAGAAAGTAAAGTACATTATACAAAATGTAATCTACTCTTTATTCTTCACTATAAAACAACTAATATATATTTTTAAAAATCTTCGTATTATTCCCAGGTTAATCTTTGCTTTGAATACAGCATTATAACTAGCATTATTTACTGTTTAATGTTTTTTAATAACCTAATTATTTAGATTCAAGTATATACAGACTCATTACATAGGGCTCGATTTATTAAGCCCTTCACCTCACTATGGCCTAGATTTGGAGTTTGGCGGTAGCCGTGAAAACCAGCGTTAGAGGCTCCTAACGCTGGTTTTAGGCTACCGCCGGTATTTGGAGTTAGTCAAAAAAGGGTCTAACGCTCACTTTTCAGCCGCGACTTTTCCATACCGCAGATCCCCTTACGTCATTTGCGTATCCTATCTTTTCAATGGGATCTTTCTAACTCCGGTATTTAGAGTCGTGTCTGAAGTGAGCGTTAGAAATCTAACGACAAAACTCCAGCCGCAGAAAAAAGTCAGTAGTTAAGAGCTTTCTGGGCTAACGCCGGTTCATAAAGCTCTTAACTACTGTGCTCTAAAGTACACTAACACCCATAAACTACCTATGTACCCCTAAACCGAGGTCCCCCCACATCGCCGCCACTCGATTCATTTTTTTTAACCCCTAATCTGCCGACCGCCACCTACGTTATACTTATGTACCCCTAATCTGCTGCCCCTAACACCGCCGACCCCTATATTATATTTATTAACCCCTAATCTGCCCCCCTCAACGTCCCCTCCACCTGCCTACACTTATTAACCCCATATCTGCCGAGCGGACCGCATCGCTACTATAATAAAGTTATTAACCCCTAATCCGCCTCACTAACCCTATAATAAATAGTATTAACCCCTAATCTGCCCTCCCTAACATCGCCGACACCTAACTTCAAACATTAACCCCTTATCTGCCGACTGGAGCTCACCGCTATTCTAATAAATGTATTAACCCCTAAAGCTAAGTCTAACCCTAACACTAACACCCCCCTAAGTTAAATATAATTTAAATCTAACGAAAATTAATTAACTCTTATTAAATAAATTATTCCTATTTAAAGCTAAATACTTACCTGTAAAATAAATCCTAATATAGCTACAATATAAATTATAATTATATTATAGCTATTTTAGGATTTATATTTATTTTACAGGTAACTTTGTATTTATTTTAACCAGGTACAATAGCTATTAAATAGTTAAGAACTATTTAATAGCTAAAATAGTTAAAATAATTACAAAATTACCTGTAAAATAAATCCTAACCTAAGTTGCAATTAAACCTAACACTACACTATCAATAAATTAATTAAATAAAATACCTACAATTACCTACAATTAAACCTAACACTACACTATCAATACATTAATTAAATACAATATCTACAAATAAATACAATGAAATAAACTAACTAAAGTACAAAAAATAAAAAAGAACTAAGTTACAAAAAAAAAAAAATATTTACAAACATCAGAAAAATATTACAACAATTTTAAACTAATTACACCTACTCTAAGCCCCCTAATAAAATAACAAAGACCCCCAAAATAAAAAAAATGCCCTACCCTATTCTAAATTACTAAAGTTCAAAGCTCTTTTACCTTACCAGCCCTGAACAGGGCCCTTTGCGGGGCATGCCCCAAGAAATTCAGCTCTTTTGCCTGTAAAATAACACATACAATACCCCCCCCCAACATTACAACCCACCACCCACATACCCCTAATCTAACCCAAACCCCCCTTAAATAAACCTAACACTAAGCCCCTGAAGATCTTCCTACATTGTCTTCACCTCACCGGGTATCACACCGATCCGTCCTGGCTCCGATATCTTCATCCAACCCAAGAGGGGGCTAGACATCCATCATCCGACGGCTGAAGAAGTCCAAAAGAGGGTCCAAAGTCTTCATCCTATCCGGGAAGAAGAGTAGATCCGGACCGGCAACCATCTTCTTCCAAGCGGCATCTTCTATCTTCATCCGATGAGGACCGGCTCCATCTTGAAGACCTCCACCGCGGACCCATCTTCTTCCGACGACGACTTCCCGACGAATGACGGTTCCTTTAAGGGACGTCATCCAAGATGGCGTCCCTCAAATTCCGATTGGCTGATAGGATTATATCAGCCAATCGGAATTAAGGTAGGAATATTCTGATTGGCTGATGGAATCAGCCAATCAGAATCAAGTTCAATCCGATTGGCTGATTGGATCAGCCAATCGGATTGAACTTGATTCTGATTGGCTGATTCCATCAGCCAATCAGAATATTCCTACATTAATTCCGATTGGCTGATAGAATCCTATCAGCCAATCGGAATTCGAGGGACGCCATCTTGGATGATGTCATTTAAAGGAACCGTCATTCGTCGTCTAGTCGTCGGTTGAAGAGGATGTTCCGCGTCGGCTTGGAAGAAGATGGATCCGCTCCGCTCCAGATTAAAGAAGATTGAAGATGCGGCTTGATAGAAGACTTCATCCAGATGATGTACTTCCGACTTCAGCCCGAGGATGGATTTCTTCAGTCGCCGCTTGGATCCAGACTTCAGCCCGAGGATGGACGTCGCTCTTCAGCCCCCCGCTTGGGCTTGGATCAACACTTCCGAGGCTTGGATCAAGACTTCCGAGGACGGATCGGTAAACCTGGCAGGGTGAAGATAAGGTAGGAAGATCTTCAGGGGCTTAGTGTTAGGTTTATTTAAGGGGGGTTTGGGTTAGATTAGGGGTATGTGGGTGGTGGGTTGTAATGTTGGGGGGGGGTATTGTATGTTTTTTTTTTACAGGCAAAAGAGCTGAATTCTTTGGGGCATGCCCCGCAAAGGGCCCTGTTCAGGGCTGGTAAGGTAAAAGAGCTTTGAACTTTTGTAATTTAGAATAGGGTAGGGCATTTTTTTATTTTGGCGGGCTTTGTTATTTTATTAGGGGGCTTAGAGTAGGTGTAATTAGTTTAAAATTGTTGTAATATTTTTCTAATGTTTGTAAATATTTTTTTATTTTTTGTAACTTAGTTCTTTTTTATTTTTTGTACTTTAGTTAGTTTATTTCATTGTATTTATTTGTAGATATTGTATTTAAATAATTTATTGATAGTGTAGTGTTAGGTTTAATTGTAGGTAATTGTAGGTATTTTATTTAATTAATTTATTGATAGTCTAGTGTTAGGTTTAATTGTAACTTAGGTTAGGATTTATTTTACAGGTAATTTGTAATTATTTAATTTAATAGCTATTGTACCTGGTTAAAATAAATACAAAGTTACCTGTAAAATAAATATAAATCCTAAAATAGCTATAATATAAATATAATTTCTCTTGTTAAGTGTATCCAGTCCACGGATCATCCATTACTTATGGAATATATTCTCCTTCCCAACAGGAAGTTGCAAGAGTCCACCCACAGCAAAGCTGCTATATAGCTCCTCCCCTAACTGCCATATTCAGTCATTCTCTTGCAAGCCTCAACATAGATAGGAGGTCGTGAGAGTCTGTGGTGATTTATACTTAGTTTATTCTTCAATTAAAAGTTTGTTATTTTTAAATGGCACCGGAGTGTGCTGTTTTTCTCAGGCAGTATTTGGAAGAAGAATCTGCCTGCGTTTTTCTATGATCTTAGCAGACGTAACTGAGATCCATTTGCTGTTCTCACACATTCTGAGGAGTGAGGTACTTCAGAGGGGGAATGGTGTGCAGGTTTTCCTGCAAATAAGGTATGTGCAGTAAAATATTTTTCTAGGAATGGAATTGACTAAGAAAATACTGCTGATACCGAAGTAATGTAAGTAAAGCCTTAAATGCAGCGATAGCGACTGGTATCAGGCTTATTAATAGAGATACATACTCTTATAAAAATGTGTTTTAAAACGTTTGCTGGCATGTTTAATCATTTTTTAAAGTACATGGGTGATAACACTGTAATGTTGGTATAGCCTTAAATGCAGTAAAAGCGACTGGTATCAGGCTTATTAATAGAGATACATACTCTTGTAAAAAGGTGTTTTAAAACGTTTGCTGGCATGTTTAATCGTTTTTAACATGTTTGGTGATAAAACTTATTGGGGCCTAAGTTTTTTCCACATGGCTGGCTTAAATTTTGCATAGAAACAGTTAACTGAAGCTTCCCACTGTTGTAATATGAGTGGGAGGGGCCTAATTTAGCGCTTTTTTGCGCAGTTAAAATTACAAAATGAATTATCCAGATTCCCTCAGCAGTCCCATGAATACTACAGGACATTTCTAAAGGGCTAAAAAGATTTCCAAAATCGTTTATAGGGAAGGTAATCCACAGCTCTGCTGTGGCAGTTTTGTTGTGTCTGTTTTTAAAAACGTCTATGTCGTTTTTTTATCTGTTTTTTGCATTAAGGGGTTAATCATCCATTTGCAAGTGGGTGCAATGCTCTGTTACCTTATTACATGTACTGTAAAAATTTGTTTCTCTTAAAGGCACAGTAACGTTTTATATATTTGCTTGTTAACTTGATTTAAAGTGTTTTCCAAGCTTATTAGTCTCATTATTAGTCTGTTCTAACATGTCTGACATAGAGGAAGCTCTGTGTTCATTATGTTTTAAAGCCATGATGGAACCCCATCTTAGAATGTGTACCAGATGTACTGATTTCATGTTAAACAATAAAGATCATTTTTTGTCTTTAAGAACATTATCACCAGAGGATTCTGTCGTGGGGGTAGTTATGCCGACTAACTCTCCCCACGTGTCAGACATTTTGACTCCCGCTTTAGGGACTCACGCTCAAATGGCGCCAAGTACATCAAGGGCACCCATAGCGTTTATTTTACCAGGGGATTCTGTCGAGGGGAAAGTTATGCCGATTAACTATCCCCACGTGTCAGACCCTTCGACTCCCGCTTCAGGGACTCACGCTCAAATGGCGCCAAATACATCAAGGGCGTCCATAGCGTTTATTTTACAAGACATGGCAAAGGTGGTGTATAATACTCTGGCAGCAGTATTAGTCAGACTACCTGAAATTAAAGGAAAGCAGATAGCTCTGGGGGTAGATACAGAGCATACAGACGCTTTAAGAACCATGTATGATACTACCTCACAATATGCTTAGTCTGTGGGTGATTTTTTTGACTCAGGGAAGATGATTTAACCTGATTCTGATATTTCTACATTTAAAATTTATGCTTGAGAACCTCCACTTGTTGCTCAGGGAGGCTTTGGCTGCTCTGAATGAATGTGTACAATCGCAGGGCCAGAGAAATTGTGTAGACTGGATAAATAATATGCAGTGCTGGTGTGTACTGATGTTTTTCCAATACCTAAAGAGGTTTACTAAAAAAATTTTTTTTTTAATAAGGAATGGGATAGACCAGGTGTGCTTTTCTCTTCCCCTCCTATTTTTTAGAAGAATGTTTTCTAATAGTTACCACCACACGGGACTTCTGGCAGACAGTTCCTAAGGTGGAGAGAAGAGTTTCTACTCTAGCTAAGCGTACCACTACCTCTGGCGAGGACAGTTGTGCTTTTTAGATCCAATGGATAAAATTTTTTTTATTCAACAGGGTTTTATCCTGCAGCCCCTTGCATACATTGCTTCTATCACTGCTGCTGCGGCGTTCTGGGTTGAGTCTCTTGATGAGGCTTTACAGTTAGCGACTCCATTGGATGAATATATTTGACAAGCTTATGCTAGCCAATTCCTTTGTTTTCTGATGCCTTTGTTCATTTGACTAGACTAAAGGCTAAGAATTCTGTTTTTTACTATACTGGCGCGCAGAGCGCTATGGCTTATATCATGGTCAGCTGTCGTGACTTTAATAAATAAGCTACTTAACTTCCCTTCAAGGGGCAGACCCTATTCGGGCCTGGTTTGAAGGAGATTATTGCTTATATCACTGGAGGAAAAGGTCATGCCCTTCCTCAGGATAGGAATCAAGGGCCAAAAAAGGTCTAATTTTCGTGCCTTTTAAAACTTCAGGGCAGGTGTGACATCCACTTCCTCTAAGGCAAAACAAGAGGGAATTTTTGCTCAGTCCAAGGCGGTCTGGAGACAATTGGACCTGGAACAAAGATAAGCAGGCCAAGGAGCCTGCTGCTGCCTCTAAGGCAGCATGAAGGAACGGACCCCTATCCAGTAACGGATCCTATAGGGGGCAGACTTTCATTCTTCGCCCGGGCGTGGGCAAGAGATGCCCAGGATCCCTAGGCATTGGAATTTATATCCCAAAGATATTTTCTGGATTTCAAAGATTCCCCCCCCAAAAAAGAGGGGAGATTTCGCCTTTCACAATTATCTGCAAACCAGATAAAGAAGGAGGCATTCTTACATTGTGTACGAGATCCATCCAGTTCCAAGAGAGGAACAGGGACAGTGTTTTTACTCAAATCTGTTTGTGGTTCCCAAGGTGAGGGAACCTTCAGACCTATTTTGGATCTAAAGATCTTAAACAAATTCCTCAGAATTCCGTCATTTAAGATGGAAAATATTCGTACCATCTTAACTATGATCCAGGAGAGTCAATAGAGGACTACAATGGATTTGAAGGATGCTTATCCTCACATTGTGATGCATAAAGATCACCTTCGTTTTTCAGGTTTGCCTTTCTAGACAGGCATTACCAGTTTGTAGCTCTTTCCTTTGGGATATCTACAGCCCCAAGAATCTTTATGGAGGTTCTGGGGTCGCTTTGGCGGTCCTTAGGCCGCGGGGCATAGAAGTGGCCCCTTAGTTAGACGACATCCTGATACAGGCGTCAAACATCCAAACTGCCAAGTCTCATACGGACGTAGTACTGGCATTTCTGAGATCAAATGGGTGGAAAGTGAACAAGGAAAGAGTTCTCTATCCCCAATCTCAAGGTTTTCCCTCCTAGGGACTCTGATAGATTCTGTAGAAATGAAAATTTACCTGACAGAGTCCAGGTTGTCAAAGTTTCTAAATTTCTGCCGTGTTTTTCATCCCATCCGCGCCCTTCGGTGGCTCAGTACATGAATGAAATCGGCTTAATAGGTAGCGGCAAGGGACATAGTACCGTTTGCACGTCTACATTTCAGACCGCTGCAACTATGCATGCTCAGTCAGAGGAACGGGGATTACACAGATTTGTCCCCCTGTTGAACCTGGACCAAGAGACCAGAGATTCTCTTCTCTGGTGACTATGTCGGGTCCATCTGTCCAAGGGTATGACCTTCCGCAGGTCAGATGGGACAATTGTTACAATGGATGCCAGCCTTTTAGGTTGGGATGCAGTCTGGAACTCCCTGAAGGCTCAGGGATAGTGGACTTAGGAGGAGACCCTCCTTCTAATAAATATTCTGGGAGTGATATTCCATGCTCTTCAGACTTGGCCTCAGTTAGCAACTCTGAGGTACATCATACTCAGTCGGACAATATACACGACTGTGGCTTACATCAGCCATCAAGGGGGAACAGAAGTTCCCTAGTGATGTTAGAAGTCTTACAATAATTCACTGGACAGAGACTCACTCTTGTCTATCAGCTATCCATATCCCAGGTGTTGAGAACTGGGAGGTGGATTTTCTAAGTCGTCAGACTTTTCTTCCGGGGGAGTGGGATTTCCTTCGGAGGTCAAGACCAAGCAGGACCTGGTATGCAGATCTGGTGGACATGTCATCTTTTCCATCACGGTCTCTGCTTCTGAGACAGGTCCCTCTACCTCAGGGTCCTTTCAACCATCTAAATAGAATCAATCTGAGATGGACTGCCTGGAGACTGAACGCTTGATGTTATCAAAGCATGGCTTCTCCGAGTCAGTCATTGATACCTTAATACAGACATGAAAGCCTGTCTCTAGGAAAATTGAACATAGATATGTTGTGAATATCTGATTGTTATGAATCCAAGGGTTACTCATGGAGTAAAGCCTGGATTCCCAGGATATTATCTTTTCTCCAAGATGTTTTTGAGAAAAGGTTTGTCAGCTAATTCCTTAAAAGGGACAGATTTTTACTCTGTCTATTTTTTTGCACCAGCGTCTGGCAGGTATTCTAGACGTTCAGGCATTTGGTCAGGCTTTGGTTAGATCCAAGCCTGTATTTAAAACTGTTGCTCCACCATGGAGCTTAAACCTGGTTCTTAAGGCTCTTCAAGAAGTTCCGTTTGAACCTTTTTTGTTCCATAGATATCAATCTTTATCTTGGAAAGTTCCTTTTGGGTAGCTATTTCCTCGACTCGTAGAGTCTCCAAGTTATCTGTGTTACAATGTGATTCTCCTTATCTGGTCCTTCGTACGGATAAGGTAGTCCTGCGTACCAACCTGGGTTTTTTCCTAAGGTGGTATCTAACAAGAACATCACTCAAGAGATAGTTGTTCCATGCTTGTATCCTAATCCTTCTTCAAAGAAGGAACGTCTATTAGACAATATTGGACGTGGTTTGTGCTTTAAAGTTTTACTTACAAGCTACTACAGTTTTCATCAAACGTTCACCTTGTTTGTTGTCTATTCTGGACAGAGGAGAGGTCAAAAGACTTCAGCAGCCTCTCTGTCTTTTTGGTTAAAAAGCATAATTTAGCTTATGAGACTGCTGGACAGCAGCCTCCTGAAGGGATTGCGGCTCATTCTACTAGAGCTGTGGTTTTCACTTGGGCCTTTTTTAAATGTGGCTTCTGTTGAACAGATTTACAAGACGGAGTCTTGGTCTGCGCTTCATACTTTTTCAAATTTAACAAATTTGATACCTTGCTTCTTCGGAGGCTATTTTTGGGAGAAAGGTTTTTTTTTACAGGCAGTAGTAACTTCCGTTTAAGTGCCTGCCTTGTCCCGCCCATCATCCGTGTACTTTAGCTTTGGGATTGGTATTCCATAAGTAATGGATGATCCGTGGACTGGATACATTTAACAAGAGAAAACATAATTTATACTTACCTGATAAATTTATTTCTCTTGTAGTGTATCCAGTCCACGGCCCGCCCTGTCACTTTAAGGCAGGTAATTTTTTCATTTGAACTACAGTCACCACTGCACCCTATGGTTTTTCCTTTCTCTGCATGTTTTCGGTCGAATGACTGAATATGGCAGTTAGGGGAGGAGCTATATAGCAGCTTTGCTGTGGGTGGACTCTTGCAACTTCCTGTTGGGAAGGAGAATATATTCCATAAGTAATGGATGATCCGTGGACTGGATACACTACAAGAGAAATAAATTTATCAGGTAAGCATAAATTATGTTTTATATTGTAGCTATATTAGGATTTATTTTACAGGTAAGTATTTAGCTTTAAATAGGAATAATTTATTTAATAAGAGTTAATTAATTTCGTTAGATTTAAATTATATTTAATTTAGGGGGGTGTTATTGTTAGGGTTAGACTTAGCTTTAGGGGTTAATACATTTATTAGAATAGCGGTGTGCTCCAGTCGGCAGATTAGGGGTTAATGTTTGAAGTTAGGTGTCGGCGATGTTAGGGAGGGCAGATTAGGGGTTAATACTATTTATTATAGGGTTAGTGAGGCGGATTAGGGGTTAATAACTTTATTATAATAGCGGTGCGGTGCGGTCGGCAGATTAGGGGTTAATAAGTGTAGGCAGGTGGAGGCGACGTTGTGGGGGCAGATTAGGGGTAAATAAATATAATATAGGGGTCGGCGGTGTTAGGGGCAGCAGATTAGGGGTACATAGGGATAATGTAAGTAGCGGCGGTTTACGGAGCGGCAGATTAGGGGTTAATAATAATATGCAGGGGTCAGCGATAGCGGGGGCGGCAGATTAGGGGTTAATAAGTGTAAGGTTAGGGGTCTTTAGACTTGGGGTACATGTTAGAGTGTTAGGTGCAGACGTAGGAAGTGTTTCCCCATAGCAAACAATGGGGCTGCGTTAGGAGCTGAACGCGGCTTTTTTGCAGGTGTTAGGTTTTTTTTTCAGCTCAAACAGCCCCATTGTTTCCTATGGGGGAATCGTGCACGAGCACGTTTTTGAGGCTGGCCGCGTCCGTAAGCAACTCTGGTATCGAGAGTTGCAGTTGCGTTAAATATGCTCTACGCTCCTTTTTTGGAGCCTAACGCAGCCATTCTGTGGACTCTCAATACCAGAGTTATTTTAAAGGTGCGGCCAGAAAAAAGCCAGCGTTAGCTACGCGGGTCGTTACCGACAAAACTCTAAATCTAGCCGTATGACTGCAGGTTCTCACAAGAGAACCTGCAGTCAGTATTTATTAAGCAGCGGTCATCAGACCTCTGCTTTCTAGACTCTTCTCCACCTCTTAGTTGGAGAATTTCAATTGGACGAGACCGGGGAGTTTGGCAGCTCCTGCCCGCGTGTGATTGTGTTATAACTTTATTTCTTGTTTGAGTGTTCACTATACTCAGTGAAACATACAGGGTTTCTCATAGCAATCAATATGGAATCTCACAATAAAGTATGTGTAGTGTAACAGAGTGGTTAACGAATTAAGACTTTTGCTATGTTAACCTATCTGTAATTAATATTTGCCAGATAGTTAGTTTGAACTACAGACACTGTAGTCTGCAGGGAACTAATAAGGCAGGTGTAAAGATCAGGTTCACGCAACAATACAGTCCTGAGATTCAGTGAAATATAGTACTAGGTAGATAATGTAGACAATGTAGCTTTAGGTAATCATGCAGAAGTATTGGTAAATATACGACCTGTAAGTCAGTCCTGTAAGCAAAGGTCTGCAGAGTTAATGTGGAGCAGCGGAAGGTTGCGGCTTGCAGCGTGGAGCTGTGAGAGATGCTTCCAGGCGGTAGCTGATGACGTCAGCGGTAAGCAGCCGATTCTCGTCTGAGACAAGCTGAGAGTAGAGGCTGCGGTTAGGAGATAGAGCGAGAGTGCCGCTCAGAGATGCTGGGGAAAATAGGAGGAGCCGAATTGGCTCAGCTTCACACACGCTAGGGTGAGTATTGCAGATAATCCAGCATAGAAGAGAGGCAAAGGTGTGCCTTAAATAGGCAGGTAATTTAATTAAAGGGCCAGTGAGCAGAGGAAAAAGGAAGAATCTGACATATCCCCCCCCCAAGAACACCCACAGCGAGGGTTCTAAGGACAGGGTCTTTCCGGATTACGGCGATGGAAAAGTGAAACACACCTGGGGGCCGAAACTGAAGTAGCAGGTTCCCAGGAATCCTCAGAATGATCATACCCTTTCCATTGTACTAGATATTCCAGAACACACCTTCGCCGCCTGGAGTCAAGAATAGCTTCTACCTCGTATTCCAAATCCTGGGAAAGAGCATGGGTAACTGAATCCACAGCAAATCTGTTGGAGAGACAGGGCTTAACCAAGGAGACGTGGAAAGTCGGGTGTATCCTATATGAGTCAGGAAGTTGTAGAGTGACAGTGGCCGGATTCCTAACGGCAATAATAGGAAAAGGTCCTATAAAGAGCCTACTCATTTTCTTGGAGGGTGTATGTAAGCGCAAATTCTTGGTTGACAACCAGACCAGTTGTCCAACCTGGTAGACAGGTTGGGGCTTATGCCGTAAGTCATAATAACGTTTATTGGAGGCTTGTGCATGTTTTATGTTGTCCTGAGCAACAGACAAGGTCTGGGAGATGTCATTCACAGTGTCGTTGACTTTAGGACATGGAGATGGTGAATAAGGAAGGAAGCTGATTCTAGGATGGAGTCCATGGTTGAGAAAGAAAGGGCTAAACCCAGTTGAGGAATTCTTGGCATTATTGTAGGCGAATTCTGCCAGAGCGAGATGGTCAGCCCATTGATCCTGTTGGTTAGAGCAAAAACAGCGGAGGTACTGCTCCAACCACTGATTGGTGCGCTCTGCCTGTCCATTCGTTTGTGGATGATATGAAGTTGTGAGCTTTTGAGTAACATGCAAAGATTGACATAGATGTCTCCAAAAACGAGAGGTGAATTGCGATCCTCTGTCCGAAAGGAGTACCATAGGTAACCCGTGTAACCTAACCACGTTCCTGATAAACATGTCGCAAGTTTGTTGGGCAGTGGGTACAACCTATAGCTGGTATGAAATGTGCCATTTTTGTTAGCAAATCAACTACTACAAAAATGGAGGAGTAGGATGAAGATCTTGGTAGATCGACAATAAAATCCATTGCGAGATGAGACCAAGGGGTATCTGGAACTGGATATGGTTGTAGAAGTCCCATCGGAGATTGATGCATTGGTTTACAGGTGGCACAAATGCCACATTTGGATATATAGTCTTCTACGGAAGAGAGCATAGTTGGCCACCAGTAATTACGTTGAAGCAGCTCTAGAGTTTTTTGTATGCCCAAATGTCCCGTGAGTGGGGAATCATGATGTGTTCGTAGAAGAGAAAATCTATACTGAGGTGGTACGTATAAATGTTTACCATGGAAATATAAACCGTCTGGATTTCTTTGCAGAAGATGAGTTGGTTTTGTGGAATCCTGAATTTGATCTCTCTGAAACTGAGGGTCGTTATGGACGAGTAGCCCTACAAATTTTGAAGAGGGTATAACTGTAGATGGGGTTTCCAAGTTAAGAGGTCTAGTATCTCTGCGGGAGAGAGCGTCTGCTTTGCCGTTTCGGCTTCCAGGTCTGTAGGTGATGAGATAGTTGAAACGTGAGAAATAGAGGTTCCAGCGAAGTTGTCTGGAAGAGAGAGTCCTACTTTGCTGTAAATATTGTAGATTTTTGTGATCTGTAATAACGATAATGGGGTGCAAAGCTCCCTCTAAGAGATGTCGCCATTGCTCGAATGCAGTTTTGATGGCCAGCAATTCCTTTTCCCCTATGGGGTAATTTCGTTTGGCTGGTAGCATGAGCCTGGAAAGGTAGGCGACAGGATGCATCACATCAGTAAGGGATTGTTTCTGTGACAACACTGCTCCCAGAGCATAATCCGACGCATCAACCTCTACAATAAACTGTAAATCTGGGTCAGGGAAGTTAAGTATAGGTGCTGTGGTGAAGTCATTCTTTAACTGTTGGAAAACCCTCTGACAGTCAGTTGTCCAATTAAAAGTGTTTGTGTGTTTAGTTAAATCAGTAAGGGGTTTAGCAGTCTGGGCGAAATTACGAATTAACTTTCGATAGAAATTCGCAAAACCAAGGAATCTTTGTACTTGTTTGCGATTTTTTGGGGTAGGCCACTGAGTGATAGCATGGATCTTAGAGTCATCCATCTTAATTCCAGTGTTTGAGATAATGTAGCCCAAGAATGTGACTTGACTACAATGAAATTCACACTT
Source organism: Bombina bombina (assembly GCF_027579735.1). NCBI lineage: Eukaryota > Metazoa > Chordata > Amphibia > Anura > Bombinatoridae > Bombina > Bombina bombina. The sequence continues at coordinate 351,955,897 of NC_069500.1, forward strand.
TTCTAATTTAGCGTATAACTTATGTTGACAAAGTCTTGCTAATACTGTTCTTACGTGGGTCACATGTTGTTGTTGTGTATCAGAATAGATTAAGATGTCGTCAAGATAAACTACTATGAAGGTGTCCAAGATGTCTTTAAAAATGTCATTTATGAAACATTGGAATGTAGCTGGAGCGTTACATAACCCGAAAGGCATAACAGTATACTCATAAAGGCCATAACGAGTTCTGAAAGCTGTTAACCATTCATCTCCAGCTCTCATTCTTATGAGATTGTAAGCACCCCTGAGGTCCAATTTTGTGAAGACTTTGGCAGTGCGCAATCTTTCTATCAACTCAGGGATGAGGGGTAATGGGTAGCGATTTTTCTTAGTACGTTTGTTTAACTCCCTGTAGTCAATAATTGGTCTGAGTGACAGATCTTTGTTTTTAACAAAAAATATACCTGCACCAGCAGGGGAGGTGGATGGTCTAATAAAGCCCTTTGCTAGATTTTCCTGTAAATATAATTTTAAGTGATCTAGTTCGGGTTTAGATAGGGGGTATATGTGTCCCACTGGTATTGTGGAGCCGGGTAAGAGGTCGATAGGACAGTCATAAGTCCTGTGTGGTGGAAGTGTCTGTGCATCAGTTTTGTTAAATACGTCCTGAAAGTCTATGTATTCGGATGGCAACTGAGAAGTGGATGAGAGAAGAATGTTATTGAGAGGGAAACAAGTCTGAGAGCAGTAAGGTGAAGTTAGGTCTATAGTCAATTTGTGCCAGTCAAAGACAGGTTTATGGATTTGTAGCCATGTAAGACCTAATATAACAGGATAGAGAGGACTAGGTATAATGTCAAAGCTGATAGATTCTCTATGTCCTGAAGAAGTGCACATAAGTAAGGGAGTAGTTTCAAGAGTCACAGGACCAAAGGATAAGGAAGACCCATCAACCAAATTTATAGAAACAGGAGACATTTTTGCTTGTGAGGGTATTTTATTACTATTTACAAAATCACAATCAATGTAATTTCCTGAAGCGCCTGTATCAATGATCGCATCAATCTTTAAGCAGTGCAGATCCCACTGTAAAGTAAAGGACATAGAAATATGTGGTTGTTTTGGTCTGTTTAATGATAGGCTAAGAAATGTTGAAGAAGTCTTACCGTTTTTTGTCTTTTTTAAGAGAGGACATGCTGTTACATCATGCTCAGGGGCAGCGCAGTACATACACAAACGATGAGTGCGTCTTCTGCCTTTCTCCTCAGGGGATAGAGGACCTCTGATGAATCCAATATCCATTGGAGTCTCAGTTTCCCTAAAGGGTACTGGAGGAGTACTCTGTCGTTTGTATGGAGTTGGAGTGTTAGCCCTTTCTTGTTTACGTTCCCGTATACGCCTATCAATTGTAGTGCAATGAGTGAAGAGATCCTCCAAACGCTCTGGTACGCCAGTACGGGAGAGCTCATCTTTGATGTCTTCGGAGAGCCCGATCCTGAACTGGTGTCTAAGCGAGGGCTCATTCCACTTCGATTCGATTGCATAGATTTTAAATTGTGATATATAACTTTCCACAGGTTGCCTGCCCTGTCTCAAAGCCCTGAGAGAGGTTTCGGCTGATTCCTGTTTAAAAGGATCTTCGTATAGTGAGGATAAAGCCTTTAGAAAATCCTGTATAGAGTTTAGAATGGGATTCTGGTTTTCGAACAAACTATCTGCCCAAACACGGGGTTCACCCCTTAAATAAGAGATAGTCGTCAACACTTTAATTCTATCAGTGCTATAAGTTCTGGGTTTCAGTTCAAACATCAAAAGACAAGCATTTCTAAATTCCTTAAACATTGCCCTATTACCACTGAACGTGTCAGGAAAAGACACCTGTGGTTCTGGAAGTACATCTGAATGTGCAGTTTTAGCAGAATACATATCTCTAAGGCAATCCTTGAGAACCTGATTTTCAGTTTGTACTTCCCTGAGTGTTAAATTTACAGAATCCATACGTTGAGTTAAAGTGGCAATTTGGTTTGCAATCTCTGTCATATCCATAGTGCTATACCTGTATTTAGAGGCTGGATTATACTGTTATAACTTTATTTCTTGTTTGAGAGTTCACTATACTCAGTGAAACATACAGGGTTTCTCATAGCAATCAATATGGAATCTCACAATAAAGTATGTGTAGTGTAACAGAGTGGTTAACGAATTAAGACTTTTGCTATGTTAACCTATCTGTAATTAATATTTGCCAGATAGTTAGTTTGAACTACAGACACTGTAGTCTGCAGGGAACTAATAAGGCAGGTGTAAAGATCAGGTTCACGCAACAATACAGTCCTGAGATTCAGTGAAATATAGTACTAGGTAGATAATGTAGACAATGTAGCTTTAGGTAATCATGCAGAAGTATTGGTAAATATACGACCTGTAAGTCAGTCCTGTAAGCAAAGGTTTGCAGAGTTAATGTGGAGCAGCGGAAGGTTGCGGCTTGCAGCGTGGAGCTGTGAGAGATGCTTCCAGGCGGTAGCTGATGACGTCAGCGGTAAGCAGCCGATTCTCGTCTGAGACAAGCTGAGAGTAGAGGCTGCGGTTAGGAGATAGAGCGAGAGTGCCGCTCAGAGATGCTGGGGAAAATAGGAGGAGCCGGATTGGCTCAGCTTCACACACGCTAGGGTGAGTATTGCAGATAATCCAGCATAGAAGAGAGGCAAAGGTGTGCCTTAAATAGGCAGGTAATTTAATTAAAGGGCCAGTGAGCAGAGGAAAAAGGAAGAATCTGACAGATTGGCTGGGAGCGGGCAGAGGGTGGTGTTGCATGCAAGCACAAATTAGCGCATAGGTTCAATGTTGGATACCGCTAGCAGATTGTAGCCCGCCGGAGGCGAGCAGGGGCGCATATGTACGCCCCTGTCCACCATGGCTTGATAAATCGAGCCCAAAATGTGTAATTTGACAAAATCAGTCATTCCTCTAGGCTAGGTTAGGAGAAGTCATGAGATCTTTGCTTATTAAGCTCATCCCATAGTCACACTGAGCTCCCACAGCTATGGTGTAGAGCAGTGTTTCTTAACCATGGTCCTCAAGTACCCCTGGTTATTAATCAGCTGATTATTTCACCTGTGCTCTAGTTCACCTATATGAAAAACTAGCCTGTTGGGGGTACTTGAGGACACTACAGTAGAGGCAGAGGCAACTCAACTGTGTGTCAATTTGCAAGGGACTTATTGTTTAATGAGTACAAACGTAATAACAGGTCTTTGATACACTTCTTTGGTATGAGCATCTAGTGTGTATGTTTACATTCACTAAAGATTTTATAAGACCAATGCCAAGTATTAGAAGACCAAAAACCCTTCCCCCTTTTTTAAATAGCGTCTTTTTTAACATGTGAATGCCAACAGTCCATGGTATGAGATTTTTGTTTTCTTAATACTTTCTGTTCTGCTCTTGATAACCCACAAGACATGACAGGCACAATGTCTGAAAATCACTCAAATATATTTTGGAACAGAGCATAAATCTTTGCGTGTTCAGGCCAAGATAATTATTCTGCCCCACTCATTGGTCTACACAATATAAACCTACTAGTCCTAAAGCCCGTTCACATGGGCCATTTTTTGCAGTACAGCGGTCCTACCCCTTGCGCTCTCTCCCTCCCCCTCTCTTTTGCTCTCTCTTTCTCCCCCTTCTCTCCCCCCCTCTCCCCGCCTCTCCCCCTCTCTATCTACCCCTCTCCCTCTCCCCCCTCTCTCTATTCCCCCCTCTCTTTCTCTCCCCCTCTTTCTCTCCCCTCTCTCTCCCCTCCTCTCCCCCCTCTCTCTCCCTCCCTCTCTCCCCCCTCTCTCTCCCCCCTCTCTCCCCCCTCCTCTCCCCCCCCTCCTCTCCCCCCTCTCTCCCCTCCTCCTCTCCCCCCCTCTCCCCCCCCTCTCTCTCCCCCCCTCTTCTTTTGCTCTCTCTCCTGCCCTATCTTTTCCTCTCTTTTTCTCCCCCCCTCTCTCTCTCCTCTACCCCTCCCCTCTCTCTCCCCCCTTCCCTCTCCCCCCTTCTCTCTCCCCCCTCCTCTCTCTCCCCCCTCTCTATCTCTCTCTCTCTCTCTCTCCTATCTCTCTCTCTCCTCTCTTTCATCTTTCTCTCTCTCCCCTATCTCTCTCTTTCTCTCTCTCTCATCTCTCTCCCCTCTCTCTCTCCCCCCTCTCTCTCTCCCCTCTCTCTCTCTCATCTCTCTCCCCTCTCTCTCTCCCCTCTCTTTCCACTCTCTCTCCCATCTCTCCCTCTCTCTCTCCCCCCTCTCTCTCCCTCTCTCTCTCTCTCTCTCTCCCCCCTCTCTCTCCCTCTCTCTCTCTCTCTCTCTCTCTCTCTCTCCCCTCTCTCTCCAATCTCTCTCCCATCTCTCCCTCTCCCCCCTCTCTCTCTCTCCCCCCCCTCTCTCCCCTCTCTCTCCCCCTCTCTCCCCTCTCTCTCTCCAATCTCTCTCCCATCTCTCCCCCCTCTCTCTCTCTCCCAACCTCTCTCTCCTCTCTCTCTCTCTCTCTCTCTCCCATCTCTCCCCCCCTCTCTCTCATATATTTTGTTCTCTCCCCCTCTTTCTATCTCTCCCCCCTCTCTATCTCTCTCCCCTCTATATCGCGTTGATGACCGTGACTGGCCCCGCCCCCTTCATGATTGGCCTCGCCCCCTTCACGTCTGGCCACGCCCCCGCTCACGCACGCACCCAGTTAGCTGCAGAGAGGGCCCTAAAGTAACCTGACAGGTGTCACTGCGCACTTCATGGTGAACTCCACAGGTCAGGCAGGTCTCACGCGCTGCTGCACAGCTGATGCAGAGAGATGCCTCGCGACAGCCACCGTTCCTCGCGCAAACCCTGCACAGCTGATGATCCAGCTGTCTCACGCGCTGCTGCCTAAAGCCTTCTCAGCTGTGCGCTGCTGCACGGAGGTGCGCGTGCGAGGAGGTCAATCTAAGGCCAAGTGTGTTTGTCTCTACTGCGCATGACGGCTTCAGACAAACACACTTGGCCTTTTATAATATAGGATTTGCTTCTTGGCCAACGTTACGAAATGTGGACAAAATATTTATTGAGTTGTGGTTCCAGCATAATATTTTTTTGACAAGCTGTGTACACTTTTATTTATAAAAATATAATTAGAAATAACCTTATGTACCGTGGCCTAGATTCTATACAAACCAGTGTTGTTAATGAAAACCCTTTAAAGGACCAGTCAACTTAGTAGATTTGCATAATTAACAAATGCAAGATAACAAGACAATGCAATAGCACTTAGTCTGAACTTAAAATGAGTAGTAGATTTTTTTTCTGACAATTTTAAAAGTTATGTCTTTTTCCACTCCCTCTGTACCATGTGACAGCCATCACCCAATCACAAATGCATACACGTACCATGTGACAGCCATCAGCCATTCACAAATTCATACATACTTATTCTTGCACATGCTCAGTAGGAGCTGGTGACTCAAAAAGTTTAATTATAAAAAGACTGTGCCCATTTAGTTAATGGAAGTAAATTGGAAAGTTGTTTAAAATGGCATACTGTATCTGAATCATTAAAGTTTAATTTTGATTGAGTGTCCCTTTAAATAACGTTAGACCAGCCATCACACTTCAGTCACTCAAAATCTCAGCAGCCTTGTGGCAGTTCCCAAGTACTAGCATTTCTATGGGAGTCACTATAACACGATTACAAAAGTACTTTAAGACTGCCACTATTATGTGCTGTAGGCCACGATTCAACCCCTAATTAAAACCCTTAAATTGTTTTAAAAAAATAATAAGGTAACAATATACTATTTAAAAAGTTATCATTATTGATTTTATTTTTTTTATTATTTGTTTAAGGGTCCCAGGTATTGGAAAGGACATTGACAAGGTACCTGGGCTTGTCCCATTTGGCCACATGTGGTAACTAACCTTTCCATTTTTGCTTTTAAATCTTAGCTGAGAGCTTGTAAGTGAGTGCTGGGTTTTCTCTGTGTGTTGTATTAATTTGTTTTGTAATTTTCCCTATGGGTCTTGCACCGAGACCTGTCTGGGGTTAACTGCCTGTGACTCTGGGGACAGCACAGCTTCCTGTGAGTGCCAGTGTCACCCAGGGCTGAGCATGTTGCAGGGTCATGGGATGTGTACCCGGTCCGGTATGAGAGTGCAGTTCCCTTCCGTGTTTTGTATATGTCTAGGGTGATTACATATGCCTGTGCACCCTTCCCTTGTTCCCAGTTTGTTTGGATTTGAGAGCTTGCATTGTGTGTGTGGCTGTTTTAGGGTCCCAGGTATTGGAAAGGACCTTGACGAGGTACCTGGACTCGTCCCATTTGGCCAGATGCGTTAATTAACCTTTCCATTTTTGCTTTTAAATCTTAGCTGAGAGCTTGTAAGTGAGTGCTGGGTTTTCTCTGTGTGTTGTATTAATTTGTTTTGTAATTTTCCCTATGGTTCTTGCACCCAGACCTGTCTGGGGTTAACTGCCTGTGACTCTGGGGACAGCACAGCTTCCTGTGAGTGCCAGTGTCACCCAGGGCTGAGCATGTTGCAGGGTCATAGGATGTGTACCCGGTCCGGTATGAGAGTGCAGTTCCCTTCCGTGTTTTGTATATGTCTAGGGTGATTACATATGCCTGTGTACCCTTCCCTTGTTCCCAGTTTGGATTTGAGAGCTTGCATTGTGTGGCTGTTTTAGGGTCCCAGGTATTGGAAAGGACCTTGACGAGGTACCTGGGCTTGTCCCATTTGGCCAGATGCGGTAACTAACCTTTCCATTTTTGCTTTTAAATCTTAGCTGAGAGCTTGTGAGTGCTGGGTTTTCTCTGTTGGTTGTATTAATTTCTTTTGTAATTTTCCCTAAGGTTCTTGCACCCAGACCTGTCTGGGGTTAACTGCCTGTGACTCTGGGAACAGCACAGCTTCCTGTGAGTGCCAGTGAAACCCAGGGTTGAGCATGTTGCAGGGTCATGGGATGTGTACACGGTCCGGTATCAGAGTGCAGTTCCCTTCCGTGTTTTGTATATGTCTAGGGTGATTACATATGCCTGTGTACCCTTCCCTTGTTCCCAGTTTGTTTGGATTTGAGAGCTTGCATTGTGTGGCTGTTTTAGGGTCCCAGGTATTGGAAAGGACCTTGACGAGGTACCTGGGCTTGTCCCATTTGGCCAGATGCAGTAACTAACCTTTCCATTTTTGCTTTTAAATCTTAGCTGAGAGCTTGTAAGTGAGTGCTGGGTTTTCTCTGTGTGTTGTATTAATTTGTTTTGTAATTTTCCCTATGGTTCTTGCACCCAGACCTGTCTGGGGTTAACTGCCTGTGACTCTGGGGACAGCACAGCTTCCTGTGAGTGCCAGTGGCACCCAGGGCTGAGCATGTTGCAGGGTCATGGGAGGTGTACCCGGTCCGGTATGAGAGAGCAGTTCCCTTCCGTGTTTTGTATATGTCTAGGGTGATTACATATGCCTGTGTACCCTTCCCTTGTTCCCAGTTTGTTTGGATTTGAGAGCTTGCATTGTGTGGCTGTTTTAGGGTCCCAGGTATTGGAAAGGACCTTGACGAGGTACCTGGGATTGTCCCATTTGGCCAGATGCGGTAACTAACCTTTTCATTTTTGCTTTTAAATCTTAGCTGAGAGCTTGTAAGTGAGTGCTGGGTTTTCTCTGTGTGTTGTATTAATTTGTTTTGTAATTTTCCCTATGGTTCTTGCACCCAGACCTGTCTGGGGTTAACTGCCTGTGACTCTGGGGACAGCACAGCTTCCTGTGAGTGCCAGTGGCACCCAGGGCTGAGCATGTTGCAGGGTCATGGGATGTGTACCCGGTCCGGTATGAGAGTGCAGTTCCCTTCCGTGTTTTGTATATGTCTAGGGTGATTACATATGCCTGTGTACCCTTCCCTTGTTCCCAGTTTGTTTGGATTTGAGAGCTTGCATTGTGTGGCTGTTTTAGGGTCCCAGGTATTTCGAAAGGACCTTGACGAGGTACCTGGGCTTGTCCCATTTGGCCAGATGTGGTGACTAACCTTTCCATTTTTGCTTTTATATATATATATATATATATATATATATATATATATATATATATATATATATACTGTATATATGATTGAAGTGTATTCATCAGACAGCAGTTGTGGGATATATTTGACCAAAATTATAAATCATGCTCTAAAGTGCTGCAAGCCTCGTAGAAAAAGTCTTTAAAATAAGAAGCCTTAACCACCATGTTATCGCATGCCACAAAATAAGTAGTAAAGTAGCATTGTGGATAATTAAACAGCATGCAGTACTTGAAAATATTAAAGCGTTTCCTAATATACGGCTAGATTACAAGTTTTGCGGTAAGAACTGCTCGGTACTAACTTGCAAGTTATTGTCACCGCTCACTTACCTACAGTGCTGGTATTACAGGTTTACAAAACCCGGCGTTAGCAGGCAAGAAGTGAGCGTAGAGCAAAATTGAGCTCCATACCGCACTCCAATGCCAGCGCTGCGGTGAGCTGGTTTTATATACTCATGCACGATTTCCCCATAGACATCAAAAGGGAGAGCCGGCTGAAAAAAAGTCTAACACCTGCTATCAAGGAGCGTAAAGCTCTGTAACGCAGCCCCATTGATTCCTATGGGGAAACTACATTTATGTTTACACTTAACACCCTAACATGAACCCCGAGTCTAAACACCTCTAATCTTACACTTATTAACTCTTCTATATATATATAGATATAGGTATAGATATATATTTTGCATTAACATTATCATATATATATATATATATATATATATTTTCTATGTAAAGAAATAGAAATGTAAGATATGCGTAACGCTCTTCGAGTTTCACAATGTAGGTCTAACGCGGTGTTGGGTTAGCGCACATGAAAACTTAGTTATCTTAAGACGTGATATTAAAGCTTGTAATGCATATTTTACATTCCTATGTTCTTCACATAGATTTTTTTATGCATATATTTCTATATATAATAATATAACAATGGAAGATTTTTACACATCTATCAAATACATTAACCCCTTAACGACCACAGCGTACCCTGTATATCTCTGGTCATTAAGGGATTTTCAGACCATAATAGTGCAGGTCTCGCTGCCATCGGCAGGACCATACTATTATGACCTTCCGCCCTCCTGCAGGTGTCCTAGAATAGTGTGAGACCGTGCTATTAAAAAAACCAAGCGCCATTAAAAGACAAGCATTAAGGGGCTAAATTAAAAAATAACCACAGAAAGATTATTAGAAAGGACATGACAACATTTGTATAAGTGCAGAAGGCTTTTCCGTTTCACAATTTTATGCAACAAAAGCTCACAAGTGCAGTCATGATGTTCCTGCGAGACCCACCCATTTCATTATCCTCTCAAAAATGCTAAAAATAAAACAAAAAAACAGGACATTATAGACAAAATAAATTAGACTACTTTAAAGAAGTTTGAAGAAGCTATAGTGCTATGAATACTATTCTGTACTTGTCTTTTGTTTTTTTTCTAGGGAGGTGATTCATTTTTTGTTTTAACCAACTACATAAAAACAGAAGACCAAGTAGAAGGTGTTTGTCCAGAGGTAAGTTTTTGTAGGTGTAGCTGGGTGGACCATTACAACAGATGTACAGTGAGAAAATACAAATGATATATCATGTGTATCTGTTGTAAGAAACAAAACGCAATATAAATAAAAAAGAGTTTATTTTGTTGCTACCTATCATTCATGTCCAATTCATTACTTGTATTTTCAAGTTGTCAAAGCTCCACTTATTCTGATTGGATAATAGAACTTTATTCTACTGTATACCATTTTCATGAAGTAACGATTTAATGCTTGAGGGGTATTATCTGCAGAAGTGTGTTGTGATTGCGATCACTGGCAAAACAAACTGACAATACCTGACAATCTTTAAAAATTGTTATCAAGGTCACACATTTAAATAACTACAATTTTAATTCATACAAAATATATGGTAAACTTTCAATTTACCTGGACTATAGCATTGTCAACTACTGTCCAGAACACAGAGAATGACCCTAAGAATGCTTCAAAAATAGTAATGGTAATTTATTACTATATAAACCACATTTATGGAGCTCAAGAATGGAGTTAGATTAAAGTGAATTAAATAGTTATACATTTGTCTCTCCTGCAATGAAAGAAGAGAGATGGAATCATAAATGGAAAGACAGGTCCGAGAGACTGTTTCTTTGTCATTTGCATATATTGTACATAATCAGTGGAAATATGAAGTTATCAAAACTAAGGAAGAGGTTATAAAAAGAGCATAACAGGGCAAAGTCTGATTTAAAGTAGCTGAAGAAAATGAGAAGGTACATTTGTAGGATGCAAAAGAGTGTTGACATCTTTCAAGGAAAATAATGTGAGAGCATAAATATAGCACAGGTGGTCTACTTGTGAAATGGAAGAGTTACTCAAGTTAATTTGGACAGTCCACAGTTGCTTAGGAACAGGCAAACTTAGGCCTAGATTTGGAGTTCGGCGGTAGCCGTCAAAACCAGCGTTAGAGGCTCCTAACGCTGGTTTTGGCCGCCCGCTGGTATTTGGAGTCAGTGATTAAAGGGTCTAACGCTCACTTTACAGCCGCGACTTTTCCATACCGCAGATCCCCCTACGCCATTTGCGTAGCCTATATTTTCAATGGGATCTTTCTAACGCTGGTATTTAGAGTCGTTTCTGAAGTGAGCGTTAGAGCTCTAACGACAAAACTCCAGCCGCCTGAAAATAGAAGGAGTTAAGAGCTTTCTGGCTAACGCCGGTTTATAAAGCTCTTAACTACTGTACCCTAAAGTACACTAACACCCATAAACTACAAATCGCCGCCACCTACGTTATCCCTATGTACCCCTAATCTGCTGCCCCTAACATCGCCGACCCCTATATTATATTTATTAACCCCTAATCTGCCCCCCTCAACGTCGCCGACACCTGCCTACACTTATTAACCCCTAATCTACCGAGAGGACCACACCGCTATTCTAATAAATGTATTAACCCCTAAAGCTAAGTCTAACCCTAACACTAACACCCCCCTAAGTTAAATATAATTTTTATCTAACGAAATAAATTAACTCTTATTAAATAACTTATTCCTATTTAAAGCTAAATACTTACCTGTAAAATAAATCCTAATATAGCTACAATATAAATTATAATTATATTATAGCTATTTTAGGATTAATATTTATTTTACAGGCAACTTTGTAATTATTTTAACCAGGTACAATAGCTATTAAATAGTTAAGAACTATTTAATAGTTACCTAGTTAAAATAATAACAAATTTACCTGTAAAATAAATCCTAACCTAAGTTATAATTAAACCTAACACTACCCTATCAATAAAATAATTAAATAAACTACCTACAATTACCTACAATTAACCTAACACTACACTATCAATAAATTAATTAAACACAATTGCTACAAATAAATACAATTAAATAAACTAGCTAAAGTACAAAAAATAAAAAAGAACTAAGTTACAGAAAATAAAAAAATATTTACAAACATAAGAAAAATATTACAACAATTTTAAACTAATTACACCTACTCTAAGCCCCCTAATAAAATAACAAAGCCCCCCAAAATAAAAAATTCCCTACCCTATTCTAAATTAAAAAAGTTACAAGCTCTTTTACCTTACCAGCCCTGAACAGGGCCCTTTGCGGGCCATGCCCCAAGAATTTCAGCTCTTTTGCCTGTAAAAAAAAACATACAATACCCCCCCCCAACATTACAACCCACCACCCACATACCCCTAATCTAACCCAAACCCCCCTTAAATAAACCTAACACTAATCCCCTGAAGATCTTCCTACCTTGTCTTCACCATCCAGGTATCACCGATCCGTCCTGGCTCCAAGATCTTCATCCAACCCAAGCGGGGGTTGGCGATCCATAATCCGGTGCTCCAAAGTCTTCCTCCTATCCGGCAAGAAGAGGACATCCGGACCGGCAAACATCTTCTCCAAGCGGCATCTTCGATCTTCTTCCATCCGGTGCGGAGCGGGTCCATCTTGAAGCAGGCGACGCGGATCCATCCTCTTCTTCCGATGTCTCCCGACTAATGACGGTTCCTTTAAGGGACGTCATCCAAGATGGCGTCCCTCGAATTCCGATTGGCTGATAGGATTCTATCAGCCAATCGGAATTAAGGTAGGAATTTTCTGATTGGCTGATGGAATCAGCCAATCAGAATCAAGTTCAATCCGATTGGCTGATCCAATCAGCCAATCAGATTGAGCTCGCATTCTATTGGCTGTTCCGATCAGCCAATAGAATGCGAGCTCAATCTGATTGGCTGAGCACCGGATTATGGATCGCCAACCCCCGCTTGGGTTGGATGAAGATCTTGGAGCCAGGACGGATCGGTGATACCTGGATGGTGAAGACAAGGTAGGAAGATCTTCAGGGGCTTAGTGTTAGGTTTATTTAAGGGGGGTTTGGGTTAGATTAGGGGTATGTGGGTGGTGGGTTGTAATGTTGGGGGGGGGGTATTGTATGTTTTTTTTTACAGGCAAAAGAGCTGAAATTCTTGGGGCATGCCCCGCAAAGGGCCCTGTTCAGGGCTGGTAAGGTAAAAGAGCTTGTAACTTTTTTAATTTAGAATAGGGTAGGGAATTTTTTATTTTGGGGGGCTTTGTTATTTTATTAGGGGGCTTAGAGTAGGTGTAATTAGTTTAAAATTGTTGTAATATTTTTCTGATGTTTGTAAATATTTTTTTATTTTCTGTAACTTAGTTCTTTTTTATTTTTTGTACTTTAGCTAGTTTATTTAATTATTTTATTGATAGGGTAGTGTTAGGTTTAATTATAACTTAGGTTAGGATTTATTTTACAGGTAAATTTGTTATTATTTTAACTAGGTAACTATTAAATAGTTCTTAACTATTTAATAGCTATTGTACCTGGTTAAAATAATTACAAAGTTGCCTGTAAAATAAATATTAATCCTAAAATAGCTATAATATAATTATAATTTATATTGTAGCTATATTAGGATTTATTTTACAGGTAAGTATTTAGCTTTAAATAGGAATAAGTTATTTAATAAGAGTTAATTTATTTCGTTAGATAAAAATTATATTTAACTTAGGGGGGTGTTAGTGTTAGGGTTAGACTTAGCTTTAGGGGTTAATACATTTATTAGAATAGCGGTGAGCTCCGATCGGAGGTTTAGGGGTTAATAATTGAAGGTAGGTGTCGGCGATGTTAGGGAGGGCAGATTAGGGGTTAATACTATTTATGATAGGGTTAGTGAGGCGGATTAGGGGTTAATAACTTTATTATAGTAGCGCTCAGGTCCGCTCGGCAGATTAGGGGTTAATAAGTGTAGGTAGGTGTCGGCGACGTTGTGGGGGGCAGATTAGGGGTTAATAAATATAACATAGGGGTCGGCGATGTTAGGGCAGCAGATTAGGGGTACATAGGGATAACGTAGGTGGCGGCGTTTTACGGAGCGGCAGATTAGGGGTTAAAAGTGTAATGCAGGGGTCAGCGATAGCGGGGGCGGCAGATTAGGGGTTAATAAGTGTAAGGTTAGGGGTGTTTAGACTCGGGGTACATGTTAGGGTGTTAGGTGCAGACGTAGGAAGTGTTTCCCCATAGGAAACAATGGGGCTGCGTTAGGAGCTGAACGCTGCTTTTTTGCAGGTGTTAGGTTTTTTTTCAGCTCAAACAGTCCCATTGTTTCCTATGGGAGAATCGTGCACGAGCACGTTTTTGAGGCTGGCCGCGTCCGTAAGCAACTCTGGTATCGAGAGTTGCATTTGCGGTAAAAATGCTCTACGCTCCTTTTTTGGAGCCTAACGCAGCATTTGTTTTAACTCTCGATACCAGAGTTAAATTTATGGTGCGGCCAGAAAAAAGCCCGCGGAGCGTTAACAGCCCTTTTACCGCCGAACTCCAAATCTAGGCCTTATTGTTTATAAAGTTTTATTAATATAACAATGTTGTTTAGGCAAAGCTGGGGATTGGTTAGTAAAGGCGTTATCTATTTTTTGTAAACAATAAAAAAAACATATGCCAATGTCGAATCTTTTTCAGTTTCCAAGCCCCAAAACAATTTGCTCTCGAGATGACATTTGTAAAAAAGGCCATGCTGCTCCTCAGAGTAATGGTAAGTGCTAAGATTCCTCTATCTTCTCCCTCCCAATAAATATTTACTTCTCAGTGATGATTTCCACTATGTTTATTAAAGAACCGGTAAATACTGTAGAAATGCATGATAAAAAGACAATGCAATAGCACTTAGAAAACAATCTACTACTCATTTGAAGTTCAGACTGACAAATATAAAAGTTCTGTCTATTTCCATTCCTCCTGTACCATGTGACAGCCATCAGCCAATCACAAATGCATATACATATATTCTGTGAATTCTTACACATGCTCAGTAGGTGTCGTTAACTCAAAAAGTGTAAGGGGGATATTTATCAAAACTATGTTGCATTCGTGGGCGTCAATATCTGAATACGATTTACTTATTTAGCAAAAAAGCCGTCAAAAACACGCGCGTCAAGTACGGTGCGAAGAGTATCGGACTGGTGTTAACTAACAGTCATCGATGTCGCGGCTATTCGGGTTTTCCCAACTTTATTTATACCATTTCATTACTGTCCACGAACAAGCACATTTCTCTTTAGCACATTATTGTATATAGTGTAAATGTATTCTTTTTCTGAGCAGGACTAATTGCGACTATAGCAAGTAGCGACATATTTGGTGCAAAGTGGACCTGAATTATATATATTTTTTAATATTGGACATACATATTTTAGTATGTATATACATATATATATATATATATATATATATATATATGAAACAAAAAAGATTGATGAAGTAAGGACAGAAGCCCCTAATTCACCCCAAGGCGCTACTATATAGAGATTAAAATACCCAGGTGATCTCACCGGGCACCTCTACACACCACCCTAGCTGTAAATGACTTGCAGCCAAATCCTAAAATGTAGAGGAGTCCCTTTACACCTCTAAACCAGTACAAAAATAGAAATAAAAGAGTGCAGGATAGCGCAGGTGGAACAGCTAGTATACACGGATCTAAATAAGGGGCAATGTAATATCATACAAAATATAAAAAATTATTATTATATTATTGCAGAAGGCACTACAAAATAAAATATATCAAATGTATGTATATGTGCAAGGGGTTGAAAAACACATAGTCCCAAAGAAGAATAATAAACAATGAGGTCAAATAAACAATCTTCGTCACTTTCTCCCCTTTTGGATGTACACTTACTTCCAATGCCCTCAATCGTATGAGGTAAGGCTGTAGCAGAATCACAGATGGGCTTAGGCAACTCCCGTGGTATGGATCAGGTAATATAAAGGATCTCTTGAGATTGTAGAATCTTTGTCACACTTAACTCATGTAGAAATCCTGCAAACACTCCAGATACTTGTGCTCTCTTAGTGGATGGAAACTTTCAATTCCGGTAACCATATATGCAGGAAAAAACAAAAAAGCAGAACATAGTGTAAAACCGTTTTAATGTAAATACAAGGCACAACACACTAAATTCCACTCACATTTCAAATCCTCAACAAATGAGGTATGAACACAGCACATAGATAAAATCCACAGCATCCAGTAATACTTTGTGTTAGCAAAAAGTCTCCTAGTAAGCACTTATAGTTCCAGAGTATTAGACAAAAATAGGTCCAATACGCATATGAGAGAAAAAGCCTTTTTCAATAATAAAACCTTACGCGTTTCGAAGGGGTTAATTTGGTATGATTCCCTTCTTCATCAGAGGTAAGTGATATTCATCTAAACTCACCTTAAATAGAGCCCATAATGGTAATCTTGCTACATTCAGAAAACGCTTGTCTGTGTGACACGCAAAGAGCATTTCCGGTCGCAGTGGAACGCATGTCGTCACTTCCGGTCTAGCACATACTTCACTAGAGTACACAGACTTGAATCAGATTAGTTGTCATGGATACTGACAACAAACCGCTCACATCCGCGGCACGAGAAAGGCACTGTGTTGCTAAGGGTGTCAGACAGACAAGCAGGCCAATATTACACATTTGTATGCTAGACTTTATAAAAGAACGCCCCTTTTAAATATTTTCTTTAGTACATGCTGGGTTATAGAGTTAAAAGTTAATTATTAACACTTCATGTAATACGAATAGTAATATTATATTAACAACACATACTAATCCTATGAAACTGTTTTACTAAAAATGTATATAAATGAACCATACTACAATTACAGCAGTATAGACAAAACCACAAAGAATAAGTTAAATTAAAGCATACAATTATTTTTAAAAATAGGTGCTGGAATAGACTGATACCCCTTGCAATGAAAAGTATACGTTGAAAATTATTAAAAAAAAGGAGTATAAATCATGGGAAAAACCGGCGAATTAAGGACTTTAAAAAAGCTCTAAAATACTACCGACACATTTGATATATATATATACATATGTAAAACCAATATTTCATAGAATATTAAAGGGATTATTGTATAATTTCCCTTATACAAGATGGTGACTATTTTGACCTTTTAATACACTTATAGATTGCAAAATGAATAAATCAAATGGTTAATTATAACAATAGTCATAAAAAGTCCATAAAAACTAAAAATTAAAAATTAGTATAACAGCATATACATAGTTCAAATAGGATAATAGGTCCGAACCATTTAAAGGTTATTTTAAAAGAATAATAATAATCATTAAATTTATTCTAAAATATTCATAAAAAACATTTTAAAAATAATGTATTTTAAAAGATATATATATGTAAAAGAAAGAGTAATAAACACTACAGAGGATCTTCCTATAAGGGAAGGGCCATTTTATAAAAAGGCTGCAATGTCTATATCCACATTCAATCCCGCAGGGATTCTCGTATTGAATGCATGAATCCAGAAGGTCTCCCTCTGTCTTAACAGGGTTTCCCTACTACCACCTCTTTTTCCGACAAACACATGCTCTAAGATGGTACCCCTGAGACATTCTGGATTTTTATCGTGTTTCTGTCTATAATGGTCAGATAGATTGTGTGATTTCAGGCCCTCTTTTATATTTGTAACATGCTCATACAACCTTTTCTTATATGGCCTAGTTGTTCTACCTATATATTGAAGATTGCAGCTACATTGGAGCAGATACACTACAAAAGTTGTCTTGCAATTTACCAAATTCTTTATCTTACATTCTTTACCATTCAATGTGGAAAGAATACTTTTTGAGGGTTTGTTTCCATGGTACATATGTTCACATGAAATGCAATTAAGTCTATTGCATTTATAGAACCCAATAGATCCTTTGTTCAACCAGTTTTCCCTACTCCTCCGATCTTTTAGGTGGCTTGGTGCTACAATCGATTTCAAATTTTTATTTCTTTTAAAGATACAATTTGGTTTTTCTCCCTCAAAAGTTCATCTTTCTGTAGGATTTACCAATGTTTTTTTAAGGATCTGTTTGATACCTTCTGATCCCTCATTATATATAGATATAAAACTGATGTTTACATTTCTTTAATTCTTTTCACTTTTCAATATTTCAGAGTTAGTAACTTCCCTTCTAATAGACTTTTCCTCCACTTTTTTGTGGGCCCTATCTATCCATTTTTTCTTATACCCTTTCTCTAAGAATTTTTGGGACAATTTCTTTGATTCTTTTTCATAATCACTAGGATCCATGCAATTCCTTTTTATCCTTTCTAGTTGTCCAACCAGGATATTTCTAATCCAAGAAGGATGGTGTCCACTAGAGGCATGGATGTACCCGTTGCTATCTGTTTCCTTAGTAAATTGTTCTGAATGTAGCAAGATTACCATTATGGGCTCTATTTAAGGTGAGTTTAGATGAATATCACTTACCTCTGATGAAGAAGGGAATCATACCAAATTAACCCCTTCGAAACGTGTAAGGTTTTATCATTGAAAAAGGCTTTTTCTCTCATATGCGTTTTGGACCTATTTTTGTCTAAATACTCTGGAACTATAAGTGCTTACTAGGAGACTTTTTGCTAACACAAAGTATTACTGGATGCTGTGGATTTTATCTATGTGCTGTGTTCATACCTCATTTGTTGAGGATTTGAAATGTGAGTGGAATTTAGTGTGTTGTGCCTTGTATTTACATTAAAACGGTTTTACACTATGTTCTGCTTTTTTGGTTTTTCCTGCATATATGGTTACCGGAATTGAAAGTTTCCATCCACTAAGAGAGCACAAGTATCTGGAGTGCTTGCAGGATTTCTACATGAGTTAAGTGTGACAAAGATTCTAGAATCTAAAGAGATCCTTTATATTACCTGATCCATACCACGGGAGTTGCCTAAGCCCATCTGTGATTCTGCTACAGCCTTACCTCATACGATTGAGGGCATTGGAAGTAAGTGTACATCCAAAAGGGGAGAAAGTGACGAAGATTGTTTATTTGACCTCATTGTTTATTCTTCTTCTTTAGGACTATGTGTTTTTCAACCCCTTGCACATATACATACATTTGATATATTTTATTTTGTAGTGCCTTCTGCAATAATATAATAATAATCTTTTATATTTTGTATGATATTACATTGCCCCTTATTTAGATCTGTGTATACTAGCTGTTCCACCTGCGCTATCCTGCACTCTTTTATTTATATATATATATATATATATATATATATATGTGTGTGTGTTATGTTAGAAATCTTTTGCAAACATATTTACATGTCCCTAAGTTCCTTATTTTGTTCTAAACAATGTTGTCTGTCATATCTCTATGTTTATTTATACCACTATATGTATATACTGTATTGTAAATGTATTATTAGTCTGAGCAGGAATAATTGAAAATATAACATGTAATCAGAGTATGATATGTATTTATTTGTAATCTATAAATATTTTAAAGGGATAGTAAAGTAAAAAATTAAAGTTGCACTAGTGGAAACTAGCTGCTAATTGGTGCCTGCACACATTTGTCTCTTGTGATTGGCTAAATAGATGTGTTCAGCTAGCTGCCAGTAGTGCAATGCTGTTCCTTCAGCAAAGGATAACAAGAGAATGAAGAAAATTTGATAATAGAAGTAAACTGGAAAGTTGTTTAAAATTGTATGTGCTATCCAAATCATGAAATATTTTTGGGGGTTTCCTGTCCCTTTAAGAGCTGGGTCAGATTTCTCTCTGCACCTGTCTAACTCCTCCTGATTGCAATCTATTTTTAAAAAACACCCCTTCACAGGTGTTATAAAATGGGCTGGCATATAAGATGACGCTTTGATAAATAGGCCTCTATATATAAAAAGACTACGCACATTTTGTTAATGGTTATATGTTGCAAAGTTGTTTAAAATTGCATGCTCTGTCTGAATCATTAAAGATTAATTTGACTTTAGTGTCCTTTTAAATGCAATTCCATGAACAATAACCATGTTTGCTTATCCTGTTTTTCATGTTTCTCCGGAACATAATTAACTACCCATTGACTTACATTATGTAAGTAGGCTCATTTTACACTGATTTTTTTTGCAATATCCTCTCTGGTGTAAAATTGAGAGCTACCTGTACCTATATATATATATATATATATATATATATATATATATATATATATATAGTAATGCTGTAAACAAGCACTTACTGTTTGTATGGTAAGTCGGGGTGCTTCCCAAGTAATAATATAGAAGAAGACTCGCCGTGAAAAAATGGTTTATTTCAATTTAGGGAATTTTTTTTAGGAATAATCCCGTCATCAGACAAGTGAAAAACAACACTTGTCTGATGACGGGGTTATTCCCTGAAAACGTTCCCTATGTTTAAAGAAACCATTTATTCACGGCGAGTGCTCTCTTCAGCCTTCTTCCTTATATATATATATTTAATTAAGTAATAAATAAGATGTAGTACATTTTAATATTTTGCATTTTAAACTGTAAAATGTACAAATGTAAAATGTATGTACGAAAATACTTGCAGCATTTTCTTATTGCAGTAATTGCTTGCAAATACCTACGTGTTTAGGCCCCACAATGGGGTTATACACATAATTAAAGTCAGCTCCAGGGCATCAATACATAGCCATTGATTGGCCGATAAGCATATATGCCACTTTTGATTTGCTCAGTAGTTGCATAATTAAGCTTTTAACCAATAGTGCATTGCTAGTCTAAAACTGACTTTGAATATGTGTTTAACCCATTTTTGGGACTTAAAAGGCCATAATAATGAAAACATTTAATTTTAATGCTAGTGATGCTCCAACTGTATATGTTTAACCCCTTTAAAGTGCTCTGCAGCTCCCGAGCAGTACTTTAAATATGTGTTTAAACCATTTGTGGGGGGTTAAACACATAGAGCTGGGTGCATCACTACTGTTAAGAAAAAAGTATGTAAATTACCAGGAGTCAGCCAGACATTGGGGGATATTTATCAAAGCTTCAACCCGAAAATACGCTGGAATCCGAATCGCGAGATTGATCCGCCGTAATTATCAAAGCGTCAACATCATCTTTTCCGACTCAGCGTACCTGGTTTTCAATCCGCCACCCTTTAGGTTGCGGATGCCTTAGAACTCAATGGGAGTCGGAAAACACAGAAAGCTTATGTTCAATGCTGCAAGAGAATGAAGTATATTACATAATAAAAGCAAATTAGAAACTTTATTAAAATTGTATACCCTTTATAAATCAAACAATATTATTGCTCCACATTTGGTTCACTTAGGGATAAAAATGAATACATTACTACTTATGGATTATGCTACAACATTGTCTCTCATTACAAAGCAAGAGGACAATATAATTTCTACATATTTGGTGCAAAGTTTTGCCCCAAACTTGTTGCACTAATAGATATAGAGATAAAAATGAAA
This sequence comes from Bombina bombina, assembly GCF_027579735.1. Taxonomy (NCBI): domain Eukaryota; kingdom Metazoa; phylum Chordata; class Amphibia; order Anura; family Bombinatoridae; genus Bombina; species Bombina bombina. The sequence continues at coordinate 351,976,744 of NC_069500.1, forward strand.
TAAATACACAACATAATATAGATAACTTGCTTTTTATTAGTTGGAAAAATCTATGTGCACCATGTTTAAGCCATGTAATACAAGTCCCACTCTCCACTTGACTCAAAACGTTTCGCACAAATTATGACGCAAACTCCTAAATTACCCACACACTAGTGAATTTTTCCACCACTTTTAATTGGAATATGCATAATCACATGATTTATGACATCAGCCAATCTGATTCAAATACACATTGTAAACTATCACTAACGAATCAAATTGCTCGATACTTGTGTCATTGATCACTTATCAGAACTTGTAAGTGCCATTTGTTACATTGTGTATTATACGTTGAAAGTATGTATATGTGAATTTAGTATTAAAGATAAACATTGATGCTGACATTAGGACACACAGTGTAATATTTTAGACATTGATTTTAAAATTCTAATTGATGTTTGATTCAATAGAATTTTAAGCTGATAACTCAAAGGGATAGCCAACCTAACTTTAAACTGTCATGATTCAGATACAGCAGAAATTAAAATCCCCTTTTTACTGGCATGCTATTTTCAGTGTATTTCTTCCTTCTCTTGAATTTCTTTTTCAGTAAGAAATGTTATCTTATATGCCAGCCCATTTTATAACACCTGTGAAGTTTTTTTTTTTTTAAAATAGATTGCAATCAGGAGGGGTTAGACAGGTGCAGAGAGAAACCTGGCTCAGCTCTTAAAGGGACAGGAAACCTTAAAATATTCTTTCATGATTTGGATAGAACATACAATTTAAAACAACTTTCCAATTTACTTCTATTATCAAATTTGCTTCATTCTCTTGTTATCCTTTGCTGAAGGAACAACATTGCACTACTGGTAGCTAGCTGAACAAATCTATTTAGCCAATCACAAGATACAAATGTGTGCAGGCTCCAATTAGCAGCTAGGTCCCACTAGTGCAACTTAAATTTTTACTTTCCTATCCGTTTAAAATATCCATTGATTGCAAATAAATACATATGATACTCTGATTACATGTTATATTCACAATTATTCCTGCTCAGACTGATAATACATTTACAATATATACATATAGTGGTATAAATATAAACACAGAGATATGACAGACAACATTGTTTAGAACAAAAAAAGGAACTTAGGGACATGTAAATATGTTTGCAAACAATTTCTGATAGACAGTATATATATATATATATATATATATATATATATATATATATATATATATATATATATATATATATATGTAATGGAATAGGAAAAATGGGGAATAGGGAATATTCAAGATGGCGCAACACTCAAAAAGTGAGACCCTAGATATGGGTATCTATTTATAAGTGAGTAAAAAACCCAGTTAGCTGGAATAAAACAACTGGTTAATGTATATGTCTGGGTATCCAAATGATAAAAATGCTGTAGATAAGAAATAGGAACAACTGTTATTATTTGGTAGCACTATTAAATGCTATTATAGAGTTAAATAACATATGATATCTAAAAATGAATGTATACAATATACACAGTTAACTATGATGGAATATAGTTAACAATATAGTTGTTCTAGCCACGTGACTGGTGTGATTCCCACTGGATAGTGTATGACAGATTAGGTACACAAGAGTATAAATCAAATGCTGCCATCTGCTTCAGGTGTAACCTAAATATTAGCAGATGTGACTACGCTTGGTACTTGAATATTGTATTAGCCTAAGCGTACCATATGTAGTGATAAAAAATAATAATAAAAATGATAGAGCAATTTCAATATCGAATTTAGATCGCTAAATATAGTCCAATAAAGTTCAATAAAGTTCAAAATATAAGTCCAATATTAATGGAAAACTTCAATAGCTGTAAATAGATGCGAGTAATGCAGATGTTTAGGCAAATATAACAATGTATCCACGTTCCACAACGAGCCCGTTGGGAGTATACTTACACTCCGTTACCTCAATCTGATGAGGTAAGTGCCGCGCAGTGTATAGGTAGTTCTCCCTCCCGGTGTCTGTGGTATAGTGGAGCGGTGTCCTCTTATGATCCAAAGATCTCTTTAGTACTCTCTCTCGAATCTGGCTCAATCATGTAAGAGAAAGGACATACAATAGTGCAACATTGTATGGAAATATCACACTTTTTATTTGTACAACAATTATGCGCTTACATCAAAAGACCTCAATAATATGAGGTAATTAAAAGCATTGGTAAAAACGATTTTTTCTTTGTTCTTTGACTCCTGAACAAATACTCATAAAATCTGGTAAACTGGTAAAAAACAAGGAACCTGACGCGTTTCGAAGGGATATAAAACTTTTGTGCCCTTCTTCCTCAGAGGTGATTACCGATTAGAAGCAGATGGCAGCATTTTGATTTATACTCTTGTGTACCTAATCTGTCATACACTATCCAGTGGGAATCACACCAGTCACGTGGCTAGAACAACTATATTGTTAACTATATTCCATCATAGTTAACTGTGTATATTGTATACATTCATTTTTAGATATCATATGTTATTTAACTCTATAATAGCATTTAATAGTGCTACCAAATAATAACAGTTGTTCCTATTTCTTATCTACAGCATTTTTATCATTTGGATACCCAGACATATACATTAACCAGTTGTTTTATTCCAGCTAACTGGGTTTTTTACTCACTTATAAATAGATACCCATATCTAGGGTCTCACTTTTTGAGTGTTGCGCCATCTTGAATATTCCCTATTCCCCATTTTTCCTATTCCATTACACATTTTATTCTATCAGGTTCACTGTTTCTGGGGATACAGTTTTCTCGAGATAGATATTCATAGGCAGCAAATTTAACACTCTAGTCATACAAGAATATATATATTTTTAGAGTGTTTTTACAGCGCCATCCCTACATTCATCTTTTTTGCTTATATATATATATATATATATATATATATATATATATATATATATATATATATATATATATATATATATATATATTCAGAGAGAGGAAGGCACTCGCCGGATTTAACAAGGAGATTATTTTATTCCTTATACGTAACGTTTCAGGGTTTTAAAAACCCCGAAACATTACATATAAGGAATAAAATAATGAATGTTAATTAACACCAGTCCGATGCTCTTCGCACCGTACTTGACGGCTTTTTTGATAAATAAGGAAATTGTATTCAGATCTGCGGTTGCGATGGTTGCCGATGTTTGGCGAGCATATTGATGCCCACGAATGCAACATAGTTGACGCTTTGATAAATATGCCCCATACAGTCAACACACAGATAAAGCCATTGCTAAAGCCTTTTGTTATGAGACATTGGATTGCTTCTCTTATATGAAACATAATACCAGGGCTCACAAAGATTTTTACAATCTGTGTTCTACAGGAATCCAAACTGGAAGATGTGTTCAATTTAATTCACAGTATAAAACATGTGAAATCTCTGCTTGGTGTCCTGTTGAGTCCAAAAGCACCCCAGTGTAAGTTTTTTTTATATATTTTTATTGAGGATAAAGCTTATAGATTTCCAAAACTAGAGTGTAAAACAGAAAAATGCCATATTTATCAGTTCTCATACACATAGTTATTATATTACAATATGGACAGACATATTAAAAAGTATCAGCACGTGATATAAGCATGATTCAGGTTAGATTCATCATTACATGGCTAGATGTAGTTTCAAGTATTCTATTTGGAAATAATATAATATATAAAGGCATAGGTAACCCCTACTTGCATATGTCAATGTCTATGAGAGATAAATCCCCAAAGAAGAAATATTGTCCGCTCTTGGACCTTCAACACTAGCATGTATCGGTAGGGGGGCTTAGTAGGGGTCATTTGTAGGACCACTCTTGGACCCTTGGTATATATATAAATATATAAAGGAGCTATCAATAACTAAGATCTGTATGGGGCTTTTAATAACAATGTAAGAAACATAAACTATAGGAGCTCGAAAGCCATATCTTAACATTGAGAGTGCATGAAAGCATCAATAGAGACTACTGATTGGGGTTTTTGTGTCTTCAAATGGGACTGGGTGAACAAAAACTGTGCCCAGTTATTTAGAGCCAAATCTCATGGAGAAACCTAAGTCAATAATTATTTTGCAGTAATTATGGTTGTGGGGGTACATTATGAACTTAGTATATGTCCTAGTGATGTCTAATGCAGTAACATATTGCTAAGTAGCAAAGAAAGTATAATCATAGTTATCAATGTGTAACCCACTTGTTTCAAACAGAGAGTACATTAAATTATATAGGTACATAATACTACAACATAGGGTGGGGATATTAAAATTGGACCTTCCATACCCAGTGTAAGTTTTATTTTATGTTATACTTGTATTGTAGTCTAATATTCAAAAGCTGACATTTAAAAATCAACCACCAATGAAATCAGAAGCCTCTGTAATTCTTTCTTTTTAAATATTTCTGTCCCATTGCATGAGCAAGACAGAAGCTGTCATTCTTTCTTTGTCATCATTACACAGAGGGGTACTGTACTATATATATATTCATATCAACTAAGCCACATTTGAACACATATGTGGTACTGACAGGAGCTTTGCTTACAAAAGCTTCTTTGTTACATCCCACTAATTAAATTCCTCTATCATTTTTTCTGTTACGTACTAATATCCTCAAAAACACTCTTAAAGGGATACAACTATACACAACAAACAGTCTTATTTCAGATCCTTCTGCAGCTTTCATAAAAAAATCTGCAATCTTGAGTTTTCGTATCTTAGAGAACTATAGGATCGGAAACCATTTTTTAAACAGGGCCAATAATGAAACATTGTGCTGCAAGACACATGACATCCTATCCAAAAAGAATCCGCAGACACCCTTCTCTCTTGTTGGTACTGGCACATACATCTGTATTGCAGATCAGCAGGCTTTCTTCAGTGACCACACAGTTTCACTTTATTAAATTATTATTTTTTATTTCCCATAACCAGACTGCAGTCCGTATACTAAGTGCCTGATTCTGTGCCACTCTAATCTTCCGATAGATTTTTTTTTTATCTTCCTCTACTCACCCTTCAAACTTAAGCACTTGAAATGTTTCCTAGCAAGGGAGGTATTTTTCTGCTCCTTTACAACTTGATTATGCACACAGTATGTGACTGTGCTGTGTTAGCCTATAAATAATACAGTTGGTTTTATATTAAAGAAAAAATGTTAAAGGGACGTAAGAATAATAACATTTGACAGCATACATGTATTTGCAAAAATGCTTCTGGAAAGAGTAACCACAGGTTTATGAAAAACATTACTATCAGACGTAGGTAGTACATCAACACAAAACGCTGGGCAAAGTTCTGTGTGACATAGAACCTACATCCATTTGCCGCAAGGGGCTAATAAGAGAACAAAGCAAAACTGAAAGGTTGTTTAAAATGTCATGCTCTTTCCAATCCATTAAAGTTTAATTTTGACTTTACTGTCCCTTTATGTTCTTGTGCATCCTCAGTTAATATGATAAAAACAGCTTAGCTAAGTGGCCTTATGAAGTAGCCAGGTGGGAGCAGTGTAATACTTTCTAAGGGGCCGAATAATCAATGTCTGTCCGACATGATACGCTGTAGCGTATCATGTCTGACAGACATCATTGAATGCCAACAGCGTATTTAATAATGCACAAGCAGTTCACCAGAACTTCTTGTGCAATGCAGCCCCCTGCAGACGCTAGTAGCGGGTGTCAATCAGCCTGATCGTATAGGATCAGGCGGATTACAGACCTCAGCCTCCGAGTCAGCGGACCGGTTATGGAGCAGCGATCTTTACTGTAGACCTCTGCTTCATAACTGCTGTTCACGGAATCAGGGGCATCAAGCTACATTCGGAGCTTGATAATTCGGCCCCTTATATTAAAACATTTTCTGCTATACAAAGCAAACATTAATTGCATAATTGAATATAAATTTATTTAATGATAATTTGTGCAATAAACATTAAAAACGTTCATTATTAGCTTATCTTAGCTTAATATTGGCATAAATTTTAGCAGGGTGGTCACCCACTAAAAAGGTCCTGGGGAGAATACTGCATGATATCTCAAACAACAAACAAGAACTGCTAGAAATACAAATAAGCAAGTATTACAATAATAAAGTAGTCTCACTGGATAGAACAAGGACCCTCTCAGAAACCGCACAGAATTGAACAAGGGGCTGGAGTTGGGCTTTTCAGGGAGATCTAGAGGCGTGGTCAGGGTTTTTCACCTAAACTTCATGTTTGTGTAATTCATAAAGACTCTATTGCCCCATGTGAAGTATCTTGTCTCATGGGTGAGTCTCACTGGGCTAAAAAGAAGCTGCACCCAGGTGGTAAATCGCCATAGACCAGGCTATTAAAGGGACAGTCTACCATAGAATTGTTATTGTGCTAAAAGATAGATAATCCCTTTATTACCCATTCCCCAGTTTTGCATATCCAACAGTTATAATAATATACTTTTTATCTCTGTGATTACCTTGTATCTAGGAAGCTTCTTCCAGCCCCCTGATCACATGACTGTGACTGTTTATTATCTATTGTCTTAAATTTAGCATTGTTTTGTGTTAGATCTTAAATAACCCCCTGTGCCTGAACACAGTGTTATCTATATGGCCCACGTGTACTTTCTGTCTCTTTGTGTTGAAAAGAGATTTAAAAAGCATGTGATAAGAGGTAGCCCTCAAAGGCTTAGAAATTAGCATGTGAGCCTACATATGTTTAGTTTAAACTAAGAATACCAAGAGAAAAAAGCAAATTTGATGATAAAAGTAAATTGGAAAGTTGATTAAAATTAAAAATCCTATCTGAATAATGAAAGTTTAATTTATACTAGACTGTCCCTTTAATGTTATATTAAATATTTGCAGTAAATGCCAATTATCATCTATTTGGTCTCTTTTGTTACCCTAAGCTTATAGCGCTCTATTTTTACATTCTTACGAATATTAATGTTATTGAGCTGGTTGTTCGTTCCTGAGAGTGCGATTCTCTCTGTGTATATTAAGTCTCCCTAAGGGAAAATGGGGCAACCAGATGTGGACTCCTCGCTCAGTGTGCTTAGAGGAATATGGCTACACCTCACTGATGAGGCCAAATAAAGGCCGAAACGATCGTCTGGGGTTGCTGTGTTCCTTGTTCAGAGAGGAATTGCCTGGTATTTCAGTGCTGGATTGACCGTAATAGGTGGGATCAGACTAGTTCTACTCTATGAAAAGCATTACTGGGCTAAAAAGCTGCACCCAGGTGTTAAATCCCCATAGTACTAAAAAACAATTGAATACTTTAGATTACCAAGTGTTTATATAAACTATCCAGATCTTATATTCGCATAGTTTTTATGGCATCATTATATTGTTTCATATTTGTTGGACCCATGATTCATCATATATGCGTGTGCACTTTACACAAGTCAGATATGTTGTATTAGTATACATGGTTAGAATATACTCATATAAAAACATCTGCATTATTTCATATTGCAAATGAAAAGCTTTAACCTAAAGGACTTCATTGTGCTAATGCCTTGAGCTAATTAGTAGAAAAGATACATTCACCTATAAATAATATTGGTAGTTATTTAGTACTATTACCTTTTTCCATTTGATTTAATGAGAATAGTGCATGGTGTCAGAAAATATATAAGCATCTATAGTGTCAAAATATGTGTAGTGTAAAGATCTATTTAATCTAATATAATTAAATGTGGAAACAAGGGCATTTAAATATCCCTAAATTAACTGCTGACATGCTTCAATTTCTAATGTCTGCATTAACCTTTTCCTCCCTTCTCCTTAAAGTCACAGCTCTTCCTTTCAGAAACAGCATTCAGACAATTCATATTTCCCCCTCTCTTCTACCTTCCCCCCTCTACAACACACATGAACTATATTCCTATCTCACATCCCTCAGCCAGCCATGCTTTACTGATTCTAAACTTAAACACTCACATAAGACACATTCTTATCTCCTTTTGCTCACCATATTTCTTCTTCTTGCAGCTGGAGATGTCTCACCTAACCTTGGTCCACCCTCTGCTTCCCTCAATTCACTACCCCAAATGACAACTCATACACCTTGCCCACGTAACCCTCTAAACCTCATTAACTGCACCTCTGTTAATACACCCCAATTCTCTTGTGTTCTATGGAATTCACGCTCTGTACTCAATAAGCTTACATCTATTCACAACCTATTTATTTCACGTTCACTTAACCTGTTAGCCCTCACTAAGATGTGGCATTCCTCCTCTAACACAACTGCTGTAGCCTCTCTGTCCTATGGCGGCCTGCACTTCAGTCACACTCCCAGACCAGGAGACAAACATGGAGGGGGAGTAGGAATTATCCTGTAAACAGTACCTTTCACTGCATTCCTTCACCCCCCTCTATTTCCTTCTCATCTTTTGAAGTTCATGCTATCCGCCTCTTCTCCCCTGTAGCTCTTCATGTTGCAGTTATCTATCGGCCCCCTGGCACAGCATCACAATTTCTGGACCACTTTGAAGCCTGGCTTCCACATTTTCTCTTTCTCCAACATAGGTGTGTCCGGTCCACGGCGTCATCCTTACTTGTGGGATATTCTCTTCCCCAACAGGAAATGGCAAAGAGCCCAGCAAAGCTGGTCACATGATCCCTCCTAGGCTCCGCCTACCCCAGTCATTCTCTTTGCCGTTGTACAGGCAACATCTCCACGGAGATGGCTTAGAGTTTTTTAGTGTTTAACTGTAGTTTTTATTATTCAATCAAGAGTTTGTTATTTTAAAATAGTGCTGGTATGTACTATTTACTCTGAAACAGAAAAGAGATGAAGATTTCTGTTTGTATGAGGAAAATGATTTTAGCAACCGTTACTAAAATCCATGGCTGTTCCACACAGGACTGTTGAGAGGAATTAACTTCAGTTGGGGGAACAGTGAGCAGTCTTTTGCTGCTTGAGGTATGACACATTCTAACAAGACGATGTAATGCTGGAAGCTGTCATTTTCCCTATGGGATCCGGTAAGCCATTTTTATTCAGACAGTAAATAAGGGCTTCACAAGGGTTTATTAAGACTGTAGACATTTTCTGGGCTAAATCGATCATATTTACACATATTTAGCCTTGAGGAATCATTTAATCTGGGTATTTTTTGTAAAATAATATCGGCAGGCACTGTTTTAGACACTTTATTCTATAGGGGCTTTCCCTAATCATAGTCAGAGCCTCATTTTCGCGCCGGTATGGCGCACTTGTTTTTGAGAACAGCATGGCATGCAGCTGCATGTGTGTGGAGCTCTGATACATAGAAAAGTCTTTCTGAAGGCATCATTTGGTATCGTATTCCCCTTTGGGCTTGGTTGGGTCTCAGCAAAGCAGATTCCAGGGACTGTAAAGGGGTTAAATATAAAAACGGCTCCGGTTCCGTTATTTTAAGGGTTAAAGCTTCCAAATTTGGTGTGCAATACTTTTAAGGCTTTAAGACACTGTGGTGAAATTTTGGTGAATTTTGAACAATTCCTTCATATTTTTTCGCAATTGCAGTAATAAAGTGTGTTCAGTTTAAAATTTAAAGTGACAGTAACGGTTTTATTTTAAAACTTTTTTTGTGCTTTGTTATCAAGTTTATGCCTGTTTAACATGTCTGAACTACCAGATAGATTGTGTTCTGACTGTGGGGAAGCCAAGGTTCCTTCTCATTTAAATAGATGTGATTTATGTCATAAAAAATTTAGTAAAAATGATGCCCAAGATGATTCCTCAAGTGAGGGGAGTAAGCATGGTACTGCATCATCCCCTCCTTCGTCTACACCAGTCTTGCCCATACAGGAGGCCCCTAGTACATCTAGAGCGCCAATACTCCTTACTATGCAACAATTAACGGCTGTAATGGATAATTCTATCAAAAACATTTTAGCCAATATGCCCACTTATCAGCGAAAGCGCGACTGCTCTGTTTTAGAAAATACTGAAGAGCATGAGGACGCTGATGGTATTGTTTCTGAAGGGCCCCTACACCAGTCTAAGGGGGCCAGGGAGGTTTTGTCTGAGGGAGAAATTTCAGATTCAGGAAAAATTTCTCAACAAGCTGAACCTGATGTGATTACTTTTAAATTTAAGTTGGAACATCTCCGCGCTCTGCTTAAGGAGGTGTTATCCAATTTGGATGATTGTGATTATCTGGTCATTCCAGAAACACTATGTAAAATGGACAAGTTCCTAGAGGCCCCGGGGCCCCCCGAAGCTTTTCCTATATCCAAGCGGGTGGCGTACATTGTTAATAAAGAATGGGACAGGCCCGGTATACCTTTCGTACCTCCCCCCATATTTAAAAAATTGTTTCCTATAGTCGACCCCAGAAAGGACTTATGGCAGACAGTCCCCAAGGTCGAGGGGGCGGTTTCTACTCTAAACAAGCGCGCCACTATACCCATAGAAGATAGTTGTGCTTTCCAAGATCCTATGGATAAAAAATTAGAAGGTTTGCTAAAAAAGATGTTTGTTCAGCAAGGTTACCTTCTACAACCAATTGCATGCATTGTCCCTGTCACTACAGCCGCGTGTTTCTGGTTCGATGAGCTAGAAAAGGCGATTATTAGTAATTCTTCTTCTTATGAGGAGATTATGGACAGAATTCGTGCTCTTAAATTGGCTAATTCTTTCACCCTAGACGCCACCTTGCAATTGGCTAGGTTAGCGGCGAAAAATTCTGGGTTTGCTATTGTGGCGCGCAGAGCGCTTTGGTTAAAATCTTGGTCAGCGGATGCGTCTTCCAAGAACAAATTGCTTGACATTCCTTTCAAGGGGAAAACACTGTTTGGCCCTGACTTGAAAGAGATTATCTCTGATATCACTGGGGGCAAGGGCCACGCCCTTCCTCAGGATAGGTCTTTCAAGGCCAAAAATAAACCTAATTTTCGTCCCTTTCGCAGAAACGGACCAGCCCCAAGTGCTACGTCCTCTAAGCAGGAAGGTAATACTTCTCAAGCCAATCCAGCCTGGAGACCTATGCAAGGCTGGAACAAAGGAAAGCAGGCCAAGAAACCTGCCACTGCTCCCAAGACAGCATGAGATGCGGGCCCCCGATCCGGGACCGGATTTGGTGGGGGGCAGACTCTCTCTCTTCACTCAGGCTTGGGCAAGAGATGTTCTGGATCCTTGGGCGCTAGAAATAGTCTCCCAAGGTTATCTTCTGGAAGTGATTCATCCTGTTCCATTAAGAGAACGAGGGATGGGGTTCTACTCCAATCTGTTCGTAGTTCCCAAAAAAGAGGGAACGTTCAGACCAATCTTAGATCTCAAGATCCTAAACAAGTTTCTCAAGGTTCCATCGTCCAAAATGGAAACCATTCGAACAATCCTTCCATCCAGGAAGGTCAATTCTTGACCACGGTGGATTTAAAGGATGCGTATCTACATATTCCTGTCCACAAGGAACATCATCGGTTCCTAAGGTTCGCATTCCTGGACAAGCATTACCAGTTCGTGGCGCTTCCTTTCGGATTAGCCACTGCTCCAAGGATTTTCTCAAAGGTACTAGGGTCCCTGCTGGCGGTGCTAAGACCAAGGGGCATTGCTGTAGTACCTTACTTGGACGACATTCTGATTCAAGCGTCGTCCCTTCCTCAAGCAAAGGCTCACACGGACATAGTCCTGGCCTTTCTCAGATCTCACGGATGGAAAGTGAACGTGGAAAAGAGTTCTCTATCTCCGTCGACAAGAGTTCCCTTCTTGGGAACAATAATAGACTCCTTAGAAATGAGGATTTTTCTGACAGAGACCAGAAAAACAAAACTTCTAAACTCTTGTCGGATACTTCATTCCGTTCCTCTTCCTTCCATAGCGCAGTGCATGGAAGTGATAGGTTTGATGGTAGCGGCAATGGACATAGTTCCTTTTGCGCGCATTCATCTAAGACCATTACAACTGTGTATGCTCAGTCAGTGGAATGGGGACTATACAGACTTGTCTCCGAAGATACAAGTAAATCAGAGGACCAGAGACTCACTCCGTTGGTGGCTGTCCCTGGACAACCTGTCACAAGGGGTGACCTCCCGCAGACCAGAGTGGGTCATTGTCACGACCGACGCCAGTCTGATGGGCTGGGGCGCGGTCTGGGGATCCCTGAAAGCTCAGGGTCTTTGGTCTCGGGAAGAATCTCTTCTACCGATAAATATTCTGGAACTGAGAGCGATATTCAATGCTCTCAAGGCTTGGCCTCAGCTAGCGAGGGCCAAGTTCATACGGTTTCAATCAGACAACATGACGACTGTTGCGTACATCAACCATCAGGGGGGAACAAGGAGTTCCCTGGCGATGGAAGAAGTGACCAGAATCATTCAATGGGCGGAGACTCGCTCCTGCCACCTGTCTGCAATCCACATCCCAGGAGTGGAAAATTGGGAAGCGGATTTTCTGAGTCGTCAGACATTGCATCCGGGGGAGTGGGAACTCCATCCGGAAATCTTTGCCCAAATCACTCAACTGTGGGGCATTCCAGACATGGATCTGATGGCCTCTCGTCAGAACTTCAAGGTTCCTTGCTACGGGTCCAGATCCAGGGATCCCAAGGTTGACTCTAGTAGATGCACTAGTAGCACCTTGGACCTTCAAACTAGCCTATGTATTCCCGCCGTTTCCTCTCATCCCCAGGCTGGTAGCCAGGATCAATCAGGAGAGGGCGTCGGTGATCTTGATAGCTCCTGCGTGGCCACGCAGGACTTGGTATGCAGATCTGGTGAATATGTCATCGGCTCCACCATGGAAGCTACCTTTGAGACGAGACCTTCTTGTTCAAGGTCCGTTCGAACATCCGAATCTGGTCCCACTCCAGCTGACTGCTTGGAGATTGAACGCTTGATCTTATCAAAGCGAGGGTTCTCAGATTCTGTTATTGATACTCTTGTTCAGGCCAGAAAGCCTGTAACTAGAAAAATTTACCACAAAATTTGGAAAAAATATATCTGTTGGTGTGAATCTAAAGGATTCCCTTGGGACAAGGTTAAGATTCCTAAGAGTCTATCCTTCCTTCGAGAAGGATTGGAAAAAGGATTATCTGCAAGTTCCTTGATGGGACAGATTTCTGCCTTGTCTGTGTTACTTCACAAAAAGCTGGCAGCTGTGCCAGATGTTCAAGCCTTTGTTCAGGCTCTGGTTAGAATCAAGCCTGTTTACAAACCTTTGACTCCTCCTTGGAGTCTCAACTTAGTTCTTTCAGTTCTTCAGGGGGTTCCGTTTGAACCCTTACATTCCGTTGATATTAAGTTATTATCTTGGAAAGTTTTGTTTTTGGTTGCAATTTCTTCTGCTAGAAGAGTTTCAGAATGATCTGCTCTGCAGTGTTCTCCTCCTTATCTGGTGTTCCATGCAGATACGGTGGTTTTACGTACTAACCTGGTTTTCTTCCAAAAGTTGTTTCTAACAAAAACATTAACCAGGAGATAGTCGTGCCTTCTCTGTGTCCGAAACCAGTTTTGAAGAAGGAACGTTTGTTGCACAATTTGGATGTTGTTCGCGCTCTAAAATTCTATTTAGATGCTACAAAGGATTTTAGACAAACATCTTCCTTGTTTGTTGTTTATTCTGGTAAAAGGAGAGGTCAAAAAGCAACTTCTACCTCTCTCTCTTTTTGGATTAAAAGCATCATCAGATTGGCTTACGAGACTGCCGGACGGCAGCCTCCTGAAAGGATCACAGCTCCTTCCACTAGGGCTGTGGCTTCCACATGGGCCTTCAAGAACGAGGCTTCTGTTGATCAGATATGTAGGGCAGCGACTTGGTCTTCACTGCACACTTTTACCAAATTTTACAAGTTTGATACTTTTGCTTCTTCTGAGGCTATTTTTGGGAGAAAGGTTTTGCAAGCCGTGGTGCCTTCCATTTAGGTGACCTGATTTGCTCCCTCCCTTCATCCGTGTCCTAAAGCTTTGGTATTGGTTCCCACAAGTAAGGATGACGCTGTGGACCGGACACACCTATGTTGGAGAAAACAGAATTTATGTTTACCTGATAAATTACTTTCTCCAACGGTGTGTCCGGTCCACGGCCCGCCCTGGTTTTTTAATCAGGTCTGATAATTTATTTTCTTTAACTACAGTCACCACGGTATCATATGGTTTCTCCTATGCAAATATTCCTCCTTAACGTCGGTCGAATGACTGGGGTAGGCGGAGCCTAGGAGGGATCATGTGACCAGCTTTGCTGGGCTCTTTGCCATTTCCTGTTGGGGAAGAGAATATCCCACAAGTAAGGATGACGCCGTGGACCGGACACACCGTTGGAGAAAGTAATTTATCAGTTAAACATAAATTCTGTTTTTGTAATGTCCCTTCTCTCATCTTAGGGGACTTCAACATTCCCGTTGATAATCCTAACATGCCTGCTGCCTCTAAACATCTATCCTTTACCACCTCTTTTGGCCTGTCCCAGTGGACAACATCTCCAAACCACTGTGAAGGCAATTCCATAGAAATAGTCTTCACTAATCTCTGTGCCGTTTCCAACTTCCTTAACTTCCCCTTTCCTCTCTCTGACCACCATCTACTAACTTTCTCACTCTACTACATCTTTGCAAGCCCCCAAAAAACTGCTACCTTGCAGGAATTTAAATGACTTGGATCTCACAGACTTTTCCACTCAACTGAATCCTCTGCTCTCCAACATTTCATCCCTCTCTTGCCCAAACCTCGTGGCTTTACAGTATAATTCGGCACTAAAATCAACACTTGACAAAGCTGCACCCTCCACTCTTCGACGTACATCAATCACTCGACGGCAACCGTGGCACACCAAACAGACCAGATATCTTCAGCGATGTTCACAGGCTGTGCTGATTTCCGGCATTATAAATTCATCCTTAAGTCCTACAACTCTGCGCTCAGCCTGGCCAAACAAGTACAGTTGGAGTACTTTTCTCTCTATATACATCCTCCCTTGGAAAACTTATAGCCTCCTTTGGATTCCAGTACCACTTATATGCTGATGATACCCAAATCTATCTTTCCTCTCCTGATATCTCTCCCTCTTTACTCAACCAGATTTCCAATTGCCTCTCTGCAATTTCCTCTTGGATGTCTTCACACTACCTCCAACTCAATCTGTCCAAAACTGAGCTGCTTCTTATTCCCCCCTCTTCGAGACATCCAACACCTGACATTTCTCTGATGGTTGGAGACTCTATTCTCAACACCTCACCCCAGGTCCGCTGTCTTGGGGTTACACTTGACTCAGAACTCACATTCAACTCACATATACAAGTGTTTACCAAATCCTGCTGTTCACACCTATGCAACATTTCCAAAATTCTTCCCTTCCTTACTCAAAAAACTAAAAAAAATACTTATTCATTCCCTCATTTTGTCACGCATTGATTATTGCAATCTACTTCTAAAGTTTTCTTCTGTGAAAAGCACACTGGTCTAAAAGAGGCTGCTTCCGGGTGGTAAATCGCCATAGAACAAGCCACTGAGCTGTTGTTCGTTCCTGGTAGAGCGCTTCTCTCTTCGTATGCAAATTATTATGACCCTGGGGAAGTCTCCCTATGGGTGATAGGGGAAACCAGACGTGGACTCCTTGCCCAGTGTGTTTAGAGGAATGTGGCTGCACCTCACTGACGAGGCCCATAGGAGGCCGAAACGATTGTCTGGGGTTGTCATGTTCCTTGTTCAGAGGAGAATTGCCTGGTATTTCTCGGCTGGACTGACCTTACTTGGCAGGATCAGACTGATGTACTTCAGGAAAGTTTTCTTCTGTGAAAAGCACACTGGTCTAAAAGAGGCTGCTTCCGGGTGGTAAATCGCCATAGAACAAGCCACTGAGCTGTTGTTCGTTCCTGGTAGAGCGCTTCTCTCTTCGTATGCAAAATATTATGACCCTGGGGAAGTCTCGATATGGGTGATGGGGGAAACCAGACGTGGACTCCTTGCCCAGTGTGTTTAGAGGAATGTGGCTGCACCTCACTGACGAGGCCCATAGGAGGCCAAAACGATCGTCTGGGGTTGTCATGTTCCTTGTTCAGAGGAGAATTGCATGGTATTTCGGGGCTGGACTGACCTTACTTGGCAGGATCAGACTGATGTACTTCAGGAAAGTTTTCTTCTGTGAAAAGCACACTGGTCTAAAAGAGGCTGCTTCCGGGTGGTAAATCGCCATAGAACAAGCCACTGAGCTGTTGTTCGTTTCTGGTAGAGTGCTTCTCTCTTCGTATGCAAATTATGATGACCCTGGGGAAGTCTCCCTATGGGTGATGGGGGAAACCAGATGTGGACTCCTTGCCCAGTGTGTTTAGAGTTATGTGGCTGCACCTCACTGACGAGGCCCATAGGAGGCCAAAACGATCATCTGGGGTTGTCATGTTCCTTGTTCAGAGGAGAATTGCCTGGTATTTCGGGGCTGGACTGACCTTACTTGGCAGGATCAGACTGATGTACTTCAGGAAAGTTTTCTTCTGTGAAAAGCACACTGGTCTAAAAGAGGCTGCTTCCGGGTGGTAAATCGCCATAGAACAAGCCACTGAGCTGTTGTTCGTTCCTGGTAGAGTGCTTCTCTCTTCGTATGCAAATTATTATGACCCTGGGGAAGTCTCCCTATGGGTGATGGGGGAAACCAGACGTGGACTCCTTGCCCAGTGTGTTTAGAGGAATGTGGCTGCACCTCACTGATGAGGCCCATAGGAGGCCGAAACGATCGTCTGGGGTTGTCATGTTCCTTGTTCAGAGGAGAATTGCATGGTATTTCGGGGCTGGACTGACCTTACTTGGCAGGATCAGACTGATGTACTTCAGGAAAGTTTTCTTCTGTGAAAAGCACACTGGTCTAAAAGAGGCTGCTTCCGGGTGGTAAATCGCCATAGAACAAGCCACTGAGCTGTTGTTCGTTCCTGGTAGAGCGCTTCTCTCTTCGTATGCAAATTATTATGACCCTGGGGAAGTCTCCCTATGGGTGATAGGGGAAACCAGACGTGGACTCCTTGCCCAGTGTGTTTAGAGGAATGTGGCTGCACCTCACTGACGAGGCCCATAGGAGGCCGAAACGATCGTCTGGGGTTGTCATGTTCCTTGTTCAGAGGAGAATTGCCTGGTATTTCGGGACTGGACTGACCTTACTTGGCAGGATCAGACTGATGTACTTCAGGAAAGTTTTCTTCTGTGAAAAGCACACTGGTCTAAAAGAGGCTGCTTCCGGGTGGTAAATCGCCATAGAACAAGCCACTGAGCTGTTGTTCGTTCCTGGTAGAACGCTTCTCTCTTCGTATGCAAATTATTATGACCCTGGGGAAGTCTCCCTATGGGTGATGGGGGAAACCAGACATGGACTCCTTGCCCAGTGTGTTTAGAGGAATGTGGCTGCACCTCACTGACGAGGCCCATAGGAGGCCGAAACGATCGTCTGGGGTTGTCATGTTCCTTGTTCAGAGGAGAATTGCCTGGTATTTCGGGGCTGGACTGACCTTACTTGGCAGGATCAGACTGATGTACTTCAGGAAAGTTTTCTTCTGTGAAAAGCACACTGGTCTAAAAGAGGCTGCTTCCGGGTGGTAAATCGCCATAGAACAAGCCACTGAGCTGTTGTTTGTTCCTGGTAGAGCGCTTCTCTCTTCGTATGCAAATTATTATGACCCTGGGGAAGTCTCCCTATGGGTGATAGGGGAAACCAGACGTGGACTCCTTGCCCAGTGTGTTTAGAGGAATGTGGCTGCACCTCACTGACGAGGCCCATAGGAGGCCGAAACGATCGTCTGGGGTTGTCATGTTCCTTGTTCAGAGGAGAATTGCCTGGTATTTCGGGGCTGGACTGACCTTACTTGGCAGGATCAGACTGATGTACTTCAAGAAAGTTTTCTTCTGTGAAAAGCACACTGGTCTAAAAGAGGCTGCTTCCGGGTGGTAAATCGCCATAGAACAAGCCACTGAGCTGTTGTTCGTTCCTGGTAGAGCGCTTCTCTCTTCGTATGCAAATTATTATGACCCTGGGGAAGTCTCCCTATGGCTGATGGGGGAAACCAGACGTGGACTCCTTGCCCATTGTGTTTAGAGGAATGTGGCTGCACCTCACTGACGAGGCCCATAGGAGGCCGAAACGATCGTCTGGGGTTGTCATGTTCCTTGTTCAGAGGAGAATTGCCTGGTATTTCTCAGCTGGACTGACCTTACTTGGCAGGATCAGACTGATGTACTTCAGGAAAGTTTTCTTCTGTGAAAAGCACACTGGTCTAAAAGAGGCTGCTTCCGGGTGGTAAATCGCCATAGAACAAGCCACTGAGCTGTTGTTCGTTCCTGGTAGAGCGCTTCTCTCTTCGTATGCTACTTCTAAATGGCCTTCCAAAACACTGCCTCTCCTCCCTCCAATCTATTATGAATGCTTCTGCTAGATTCATCCACCTAATTTGCCGATCTACATCAGCTGCTCCGCTCTGCCAGTCTCTACACTGGCTCCCCATACACTCCAGAATTCAATTTAAAGTATTAACCCTAACTTATAAAGCACTCAACAGTCTAACTCCCAACTATATTTCCTCTCTCATCATGAAATATTCCCCATCCCGTCCTCTTCAATTAACCTCTGACCTACGTCTCTCTACTCCTGTTATCTCCTATTCAGAGAGACTTACCATCTCTCCTCCATCTCTCATCCTAACCAAACTAATACATGAACTGCCTGACTCACTGCTGCAACTACAACCGATGTGACAAGCTACCCCCAACCTTATGTTTCTGCACCCTAAACCTGTAGACTGTGAGCTCTCCGGAGCAGGGTCCCCTTACTCCTGTACTAGATTTGTTTAGTTTTGTTATGTTTTGTATTTTATCATAAATCCTTGTCATTGTATACCCCTATCAATGTATCCAGCTCTACGGAATTTGGCGGCGCTATACAAATAAATGATAATAATAATAATTAAATGTGAAATCAATTTTGTGTGGGTCCACTGTTATTCTATATTCAAGACAAGTGAAAAAATAATTAATAAGGTACATAAATGGATACTGTGCTCATAAATATGAATTTTGATTAAAAGTAGAAATAATACATATTATTTTTTAATACTTATATTTTTAGATGTGAGTACATCTAAAAAGTTGATAGGTGAAGTGCTGATAATGCACTCTCTAAAAGTGTGAGAGGAGTGACAATAAATATACAACAAAAGATCAAAATTTAACTTAGGATTGTTGAGGAGAGTGTTATTATAGGTATGTATAATATTTGTTATATTCGTTTATTAAACCTTTAGGGTGCAAGATGTCAAGTAGGTAGATCCATCTGCATTCTGCTTTAAGTAGAGATTTTTCTAGATGTCTTGCCACACTGGTTATTTTTTTTATCTCTTTTCTTATCTTTTCTTTTCTGCATTTCTGATGTTACTCATATGTTCCAGAATTCTGAATCGTACCTCTCTGGTAGTCATGCCTACATAAACTTTTTTGCACGGACAGTATAAGGTGTAAATAACACCAGTTGTTTTACAAGTAAAGGGATTTTGTAACAAATTTTTCTTGCCATCCTTGTCCACAGTTTCCTTTGTTTTTCCTGCTTGTAAGCAGATTGAGCATGTTCCACATGGATACATACCAGGGTCACTGTCTGCTTTTTTAGGTGTATGTATATAATGACTTGATACCAGCTGATCTTTCAGATTGCAAAGTCTTTTGTACCCTACAGTTACTCTGTCACCATTTACTTTTTCTAAGACTGCATAATTTTTAGGATATGCCAGTTGTCATTAAGAATATTCACAACCTGATGTATCTGGTGATTATAACATGTAATAAGTCTTGGTGCGTTCTGAGAGTCTGATGTATGGACTTTTCGGTTGCAGGAGTTTTGTTCTTGTCATATTGGATGCTTTGAATGTGGCTTGTTTAATGCATCTTTTGCTATAACTTCTCTGAAATAATCTATCTTTAAGTATCATACTTTCTTCCTGAAAAATCAGGTTACTATAGCAATTTTATTAGCTGAGCTTTAATATAGTGGTTTTGCTACGCACTATTATAACCTATTTATTTTGGGAATTAGTTAGCATTAGCTGCTTCACCACTTGACATTAGCTACAATACTAGATCTGACTCCTTTAATTGATCAGTGGAGACAAAACCATACGTATCACCCTGGGTTTAAGCTATTTTTAACTTGTGTGTGTGTGTGTGTGCAAGTGTACACAATTATGACTGTTTTTTTATGATTATTTCTAAATAAAGTTATTTTGATTTGAATGTTTTGAATGTTTCCAATCCAACACTTTTGTATCAATTATCTAAAGTAGAGTAAGGCTCCTTTTCTCTCTGTTGTGCAACATTTGTTGCATTTTTGTAAAAGTTAAATCATTATAGAACAGGTTAACAATGTTAATCAGCTGGTTGTTCGTCCCTGAGAGTGCACTTCTCTCTGTGTATATTAAGTCTCCCTAAGGGAAAAAGGGGCAACCAGATGTTGACTCCTTGCTCAGTGTGCTTAGAGGAATATGACTACACCTCACTGATGGGGCCCAATGAAGACTGAAACAATCATCTGGGGGGTGCTGTGTTCCTTTTTCAGGGAGGAATTGCCTGGACTGTCAGTTATAGGCGGCATCAGAATAATAAATTACAGGAAAGTTCTACTCTGTGAAAAACATTACTGGGTTAAAAAGAAGCTGCACCCAGGTGCACCCTCAGAACAGGCTAACAATGTTATTGAGCTGGTTGTTCATTCCTGAGAGTGCGCTTCTCTCTGTGTATATTACGTCTCCCTGAGTCTAGCTTGAGCCTTTTTTAGGTTTTATTTTGTGTATATGTTAGATTTGGCTGTTTTATAAAGAGTGTTTTTTTTCCTTTCATTGATTTGTTTAGTAATGTTTTGTAAGCGTTTTGTAAGCGTTTTTGTGATGCCGGGATCCTTGACACTGGTAAACTCAGGCCAGTTGTTACCAGGTGATTATTATTACTATGACAAACACAACATCTATAAGGACAATGAAACCCCTTGCTTTAATTATGGAGCCCCTCTGTGAAATGAAGGGTCTTATGATACATTTATATGATGTGAGAAGAAAGAAACATTTCTTTAGTTACCAGAATACAAAAATAGGAAGAAAGCAGTGTAGTATCTGTCATTATTATCATCTAACAGCTGGAGAAACATTGGACTCATTTTAAACATACAGATACTTGTGTTCAAATAAGGATTCCTATGTCCCTTTATGGATTTTGAGGTGCAGGGTGCAATAAAACTGATAACCCGTGATTTTGTTATAAATGCCTATTGATCTGGCAGGTGATCACTGTTGCCATATGATCACTTGATTGTTACATGAGCTTGTGACTTCACATTTGAAAGAGGGGTCTCTTTTCGTACAATAGGGTCACTTTGCTCATTTTATGCCACTGTTAGAACCCAGAGCAGAGCACCCTAATGATCATATAGCTAAATTGAAAGACTTTAATACCATCTTTGATGTATTTTTGTGTGTGCTGGAACCACTATCCTCCCATACAGTAAATAAATACATAGATTAGGTAGGTTATTGTCATTTTTATGTCAAACACCATTGAATGGGTTATGATTTACCTCATTAAAATGATGGGATTCCCCTCTTTCCAAAAAGCTTATATTTGTGTATTATTTGTTGCAGGTGATCACCATTACCAAAATGATTACCTGCAAATTAGAGCAACATGTGACCCTTCCTTAAAAAAAGGGAGAATCACTCGTTCAAATGAGAGTTCTCATTTCCCTCTATCTAAATCACAGCTCTGCTGTATTAGATCCTTCAAAGAAATAGTCCCTGGTGGCCAGTGGGAAAGGTGATCACAATTTCCTATGTGGATCATAACAATCCTAGGTGAACAATACATAGGACCCCATTTATCAAAATGTGTATGCGAAAGTTAGGAAGCATTGGTTATCAGGCCACTGCTTCCTAACCAGTATGCCAACTATTAGCTGGCAGATTAAATCACCCCAGGTATGTTCACCCATGGGGGATTGACAACCCCCTACTCTCATGCCATTGGGCTAGTGCGAGCAGGGGGCAGCATTGCACAAGCAAATGCATTCTGCGATCCCAGGTGGACAGGTTTACTTGAATGAACACTGTCTATCTGCCAGTTTATACATGCTGGCTATAGAATCTTTTTGTGAAAAAACAAACATTTGTAACTTTTTTGTGTAAATATCAAATAAAGGTTTTAACTTTGTATGAAAACCACACAAAAGGTTGTACGTTTGCTTTACAGAATGCTTTTGCTTTTCAGTCATAGAAACATAGAATTTGACATAAGACAAGAACCAAAAAGGCCCATCAAGTCTACCCTTATTAAAGGTTACTGTTTTCTTAGGATAGCCTTATGCATATCCCAGACAATTTTGAATTCCTTTTTAGTCTTTGTGTTTACCACCTCAATTGGAAGTTTATTCCATGAATCCACCACCCTTTCTGTAAAAAATAAATTCTTCCTCACATTTCTTCTGAATCTACTACCCTCTAACTTTAGATTGTGACCTCTTGTTTTGGTATTTGTTTGTTTGTTTTTTGTTGAAAATGCTTTCAGCTTCTACTTTATTAAGTCCCTTCATATATTTGAAGGTTTCTATCATGTCATCTCTTTCCCTTCTATCCTCTAAATTATACATATTTAGGTCATGGAGTCTTTCTTTGTACGTTTTATATTTTAGACTGTGTACCATTTTAGTAGCCCTCTTTTGGATAGCCTCTAGTTTATTTATATCTTTCTGAAGATATGGGGGGGTAGTTATCAAGCCGTCAACCTCAAATACGCTGGAATTCCGCAGCGTATTTGTGGCGAGGCTGATTCGCCTTAGTTATCAAAGGCTTCAGACCGGCAAAAGTAGAATTTTGTGACGTAAACTTCGATCCGCCGGACTCCGTCCGACACAGATCGATTCTTACGTCACTCCAGATCTTCTGACTACTTTTGCTAGTTATCAAAAAACTAGCAGGTACGCTCGGCACTTTTACGGCCCAGCATACCTGGTTTTCAAACCGCCAGCCTGGAGGCGGCGGATCCCATAGGAATCGATGGGAGTCTGACCATAGCGAAAGTACAAGTTCGCTGCTGCCAGACATCCCATTGATTTCTATGGGAGCTGTCTACACCTAACACCCTAACATGTACCCCGAGTCTAAACACCACTAATCTGTCCCCCTACACCGCCGCAACTAAATAAATGTATTACCCCCTAAACCGCCGCTCCCGGAGCCCACCGCAAGCTACTCTATCCCTATTAACCCCTAAACCGCCGCTCCCGGAGCCCACCGCAACTATAATAAATGTCTTAACCCCTAAACCGCCGCTCCCGGAGCCCACCGCCACCTACATTATACCTATTAACCCCTATCCTGCCCCCCTCTATACCGCCGCCCTCTGTAATAAAGTTATTAACCCCTATCCTGCCGATCCCGCACCTCGCCGCAAATAAATAGTTTAACCCCTAAACCGCCGCTCCCTGAACCCGCCGCAACCTATTTTAAATTTATTAACCCCTATCCTGCCCCCCACTACACCGCCGCCACTGTAATAAAATTATTAACCCCTAAACCTAAGTCTAACACTAACCCTAACACCCCCCTAACTTAAATATTAATTAAATACATCTAAATCATATTTATATTATTTACTAAGGCCTAGATTTAGAGTTTGGCGGTAGCCGTGAAAACCAGCGTTAGAGGCTCCTAACGCTGGTTTTAGGCTACTGCCGGTATTTGGAGTCACTCAAAAAAGGGTCTAACGCTCACTTTTCAGCCGCAACTTTTCCATACCGCAGATCCCCTTACGTAAATTACGTATCCTATCTTTTCAATGGGATCTTTCTAACTCTGGTATTTAGAGTCGTGGCTGAAGTGAGCGTTAGAAATC
Organism: Bombina bombina; assembly: GCF_027579735.1. NCBI lineage: Eukaryota > Metazoa > Chordata > Amphibia > Anura > Bombinatoridae > Bombina > Bombina bombina. The sequence continues at coordinate 352,000,579 of NC_069500.1, forward strand.
TAACGACAAAACTCCAGCCGCAGAGAAAAGCCAGGAGTTAAGAGCTTTTTGGGCTAACGCCGGTTCATAAAGCTCTTAACTACTGTGCCCTAAAGTACACTAACACCCATAAACTACCTATGTACCCCTAAACTGAGGTCCCCCCACATCGCCGCCACTCGATTAAATTTTTTTAACCCCTAATCTGCCGACCGCCACCTACGTTATACTTATGTACCCCTAATCTGCTGCCCCTAACACCGCCGACCCCTGTATTATATTTATTAACCCCTAACCTGCCCCCCACAACGTCACCGCCAGCTACCTACAATAATTAACCCCTAATCTGCCGACCGCAAAGCGCCGCCACCTACATTATAGCTATGTACCCCTAATCTGCTGCCCCTAACACTGCCGACCCCTATATTATATTTATTAACCCCTAATCTGCCCCCCTCAACGTCACCTCCACCTGCCTACACTTATTAACCCCTAATCTGCCGAGCGGACCGCACCGCTACTATAATAAAGTTATTAACCCCTAATCCGCCTCACTAACCCTATAATAAATAGTATTAACCCCTAATCTGCCCTTCCTAACATCGCCGACACCTAACTTCAATTATTAACCCCTAATCTGCCGACTGGAGCTCACCGCTATTCTAATAAATGTATTAACCCCTAAAGCTAAGTCTAACCCTAACACTAACACCCCCCTAAGTTAAATATAATTTAAATCTAACGAAATTAATTAACTCTTATTAAATAAATTATTCCTATTTAAAGCTAAATACTTACCGGTAAAATAAACCCTAATATAGCTACAATATAAATTATAATTACATTGTAGCTATTTTAGGATTAATATTTATTTTACAGGCAACTTTGTATTTATTTTAACCAGGTACAATAGCTATTAAATAGTTAAGAACTATTTAATAGTTACCTAGTTAAAATAATTACAAAATTACCTGTAAAATAAATCCTAACCTAAGTTACAATTAAACCTAACACTATACTATCATTAAATTAATTAAATAAAATACCTCCAATTACCTACAATTAAACCTAACACTACACTATCAATAAATTAATTAAATACAATATCTACAAATAACTACAATGAAATAAACTAAAGTACAAAAAATAAAAAAGAACTAAGTTACAAAAAATAAAAAAATATTTACAAACATAAGAAAAATATTACAACAATTTTAAACTAATTACACCTACTCTAAGCCCCCTAATAAAATAACAAAGACCCCCAAAATAACAAAATGCCCTACCCTATTCTAAATTACTAAAGTTAAAAGCTCTTTTACCTTACCAGCCCTGAACAGGGCCCTTTGCGGGGCATGCCCCAAGAATTTCAGCTCTTTTGCCTGTAAAAAAAAACATACAATACCCCCCCCCAACATTACAACGCACCACCCACATACCCCTAATCTAACCCAAAAACCCCTTAAATAAACCTAACACTAAGCCCCTGAAGATCTTCCTACCTTGTCTTCACCCTACCAGGTTCACCGATCCGTCCTGAAGAGCTCCTCCGATGTCCTGATCCAAGCCCAAGCGGGGGGCTGAAGAGGTCCATGATCCGGTCGAAGTCTTCATCCAAGCAGGGCAGAAGAGGTCTTCCATCTTCTATCGTCATCCATCCGGAGCGAAGCAGCAGCATCCTGAAGACCTCCGACGCGGAACATCCATCCTGCCCGACGACTGAACGACGAATGACGGTTCCTTTAAATGACGTCATCCAAGATGGCGTCCCTCGAATTCCGATTGGCTGATAGGATTCTATCAGCCAATCGGAATTAAGGTAGGAATATTCTGATTGGCTGATGGAATCAGCCAATCAGAATCAAGATCAATCCGATTGGCTGATCCAATCAGCCAATCAGATTGAGCTCGCATTCTATTGGCTGATCGGAACAGCCAATAGAATGCAAGCTCAATCTGATTGGCTGATCGAATCAGCCAATCGGATTGAACTTGATTCTGATTGGCTGATTCCATCAGCCAATCAGAATATTCCTACCTTAATTCCGATTGGCTGATAGAATCCTATCAGCCAACCGGAATTCGAGGGACGCCATCTTGGATGACGTCCCTTAAAGGAACCGTCATTCGGCTAGTAGGCGTCGGGAGAAGAGGATGTTCCGCGTCGGAGGTCTGCAAGATGGATCCGGAAGAAAGAAGATTGAAGATGCCGTTGATAGAAGACTTCATCCGGATCATGGACCTCTTCAGCTCCCGCTTGGATGAAGACTTCATCCGGATCATGGACCTCTTCAGCTCCCGCCTGGATGAAGACTTTATCCGGATCATGGACCTCTTCAGCTCCCGCTTGGATGAAGACTTCATCCGGATCATGGACCTCTTCAGCTCCCGCTTGGATGAAGACTTCATCCGGATCATGGACCTCTTCAGCTCCCGCTTGGATGAAGACTTCAGCTGGATCATGGACCTCTTCAGCCCCCCGCTTGGGCTTGGATCAGGACATCGGAGGAGCTCTTCAGGACGGATCGGTGAACCTGGTATGGTGAAGATAAGGTAGGAAGATCTTCAGGGGCTTAGTGTTAGGTTTATTTAAGGGGGGTTTGGGTTAGATTAGGGGTATGTGGGTGGTGGGTTGTAATGTTGGGGGGGGGGGGTATTGTATGTTTTTTTTTACAGGCAAAAGAGCTGAATTTCTTGGGGCATGCCCCGCAAAGGGCCCTGTTCAGGGCTGGTAAGGTAAAAGAGCTTTGAAATGTAGTAATTTAGAATAGGGTAGGGCATTTTGTTATTTTGGGGGTCTTTGTTATTTTATTAGGGGGCTTAGAGTAGGTGTAATTAGTTTAAAATTGTTGTAATATTTTTCTTATGTTTGTAAATATTTTTTTATTTTTTGTAACTTAGTTCTTTTTTATTTTTTGTACTTTAGTTAGTTTATTTCATTGTAGTTATTTGTAGGTATTGTATTTAATTAATTTATTGATAGTGTAGTGTTAGGTTTAATTGTAGGTAATTGTAGGTATTTTATTTAATTAATTTAATGATAGTATAGTGTTAGGTTTAATTGTAATTTAGGTTAGGATTTATTTTACAGGTAATTTTGTAATTATTTTAACTAGGTAACTATTAAATAGTTAATTAATTTCGTTAGATTTAAATTATATTTAACTTAGGGGGGTGTTAGTGTTAGGGTTAGACTTAGCTTTAGGGGTTAATACATTTATTATAGTAGCGGTGAGCTCCGGTCGGCAGATTAGGGGTTAATGTTTGAAGTTAGGTGTCGGCGATGTTAGGGAGGGCAGATTAGGGGTTAATACTATTTATTATAGGGTTAGTGATGCGGATTAGGGGTTAATAACTTTATTATAGTAGTGCTCAGGTCCGCTCGGCAGATTAGGGGTTAATAAGTGTAGGCAGGTGGAGGCGACGTTGAGGGGGGCAGATTAGGGGTTAATAAATATAATATAGGGGTTGGCGGTGTTAGGGGCAGCAGATTAGGGGTACATAAGGATAATGTAAGTAGCGGCGGTTTACAGAGCGGCAGATTAGGGGTTAAAAATAATATGCAGGGGTCAGCGATAGCGGGGGCGGCAGATTAGGGGTTAATAAGTGTAAGGCTAGGGGTGTTTAGACTCGGGGTACATGTTAGGGTGTTAGGTGCAGACGTAGGAAGTGTTTCCCCATAGCAAACAATGGGGTTGCGTTAGGAGCTGAACGCAGCTTTTTTGCAGGTGTTTTTTTCAGCTCAAACAGCCCCATTGTTTCCTATGGGGGAATCGTGCATGAGCACGTTTTTGAGGCTGGCCGCGTCCGTAAGCAACTCTGGTATCGAGAGTTGAAGCTGCGTTAAAAATGCCTCTACGCTCCTTTTTTGGAGCCTAACGCAGCCTTTTTGTGGACTCTCAATACCAGAGTTATTTTTATGGTGCGGCCAGAAAAAAGCCGGCGTTAGCTACGCGGGTCCTTACCGACAAAACTCTAAATCTAGCCGTTAGTTAATCCTATTTAAAACTAAATACTTACCTGTAAAATAAACCCTAAGATAGCTACAATATAAATAATAATTATATTGTAGCTATTTTAGGATTTATTTTTATTTTACAGGCACCTTTCAATTTATTTTAACTAGGTACAATAGCTATTAAATAGTTATTAACTATTTAATAGCTTACCTAGCTAAAATAAAGAGAAATTTACCTGTAAAATAAAAACTAACCTAAGTTACAATTACATCTAACACTACACTATACTTTAATAAATTATTCCTATTTAAAACTAAATACTTACCTGTAAAATAAACCCTAAGATAGCTACAATATAATTAATAATTACATTGTAGCTATCTTAGGATTTATATTTATTTTACAGGTAACTTTGTATTTATTTTAGCTAGTTAGAATAGTTATTAAATAGTTATTAACTATTTAATAACTTCCTAGCTAAAAGAAATACAAAATTACCTGTAAAATAAATCCTAACACTTACAATTAAACCTAACACTACACTATCATTAAATAAATTAAATAAACTACCTACAAATAACTACAATTAAATACAATTACATAAACTAACTAAAGTACAAAAAATAAAAAAAGCTAAGTTACAAAAAATAAAAAAAATAAGTTACAAACATTTAAAAACATATTACAACAATTTTAAGCTACTTACACCTAATCTAAGCCCCCTAATAAAATAACAAACCCCCCCAAAATAAAAAAATACCCAACCCTATTCTACATTAAAAAAGTTCAAAGCTCTTTTACCTTACCAGCCCTTAAAAGGGCCTTTTGTGGGGGCATGCCCCAAAGTTCAGCTCTTTTGCCTGTAAAAGAAAAATACAACCCCCCCCCAACATTAAAACCCACCACCCACATACCCCTAATCTAACCCAAACCCCCCTTAAAATAACCTAACACTAATCCCCTGAAGATCATCCTACCTTTAGTTGTCTTCACTCAGCCGAGCCACCGATGGAACTGAAGAGGACATCCGGACCGGCAGAAGTTATCCTCCCAGGGGCGCTGAAGAAATCTTCCATCCGATGAAGTGATCCTCCAAGCGGCGCTGAAGAAATCTTCCATCCGGGCGAGGTCATCTTCCAAGAGGCGCTGAAGAAGTCTTCTATCCGGGCGAGGTCATCTTCGAAGCCGGGTCATGAATCTTCATCCCGCCGACGCGGAACATCCTTATTTCCCGACGAACTACCGACGAATGAAGGCTCCTTTAAGGGACGTCATCCAAGATGGCGTCCCTTCAATTCCGATTGGCTGATAGGATTCTATCAGCCAATTGGAATTAAGGTAGGAAAAATCTGATTGGCTGATGGAATCAGCCAATCAGATTCAAGTTTAATCCGATAACTCTCACAGTCCGCTGCTCATTGCCCCGCGGCTTTTTGACAGCTTTTTTTGATAACTTAGGCGTATTTTTTCAGGTCTGCGGCGGCGAAGGTAGGCGAGCTTAGGCGGGCGTATTGGGCCGGCAAACTCAGAAAAGTTGACGGCTTGATAACTACCCCCCATGGTCTCCAGAACTGTACAAATTATTCCAGATTTGGCATAACTAATGATCTGTAAAGTGGCATAAGAACCTTGCAATTTCTACTACTAATACCTCTCCCAATGCAGCCAAGTATTCCACTGGCCTTACTGGCTGCACTGCTAAATTGTGTACCAAATTTTAAATAATCTGAAATAATAATTCCCAAGTCCCTTTGTTCTTTAGTTACAGTCAGTAATGTACCATTGAGACTATAATTGGCCTTTGGGTATTTGGATCCTATATGCATAATTTTGCTCTTGGTAATATTAAATTTCAGATCCCATTTAATTGATCAACCACTCCTGGAACATCAACTGTTACAAAGTTTTGTATAGTTAGCAAACAAGCAAACCTTCCCCTTAAGCCCACTTCCAATATTACTTATGAACATGTTAAACAAAACAGGCCAAAGAACTGACCCTTGGGGAACACCACTAGTAATTTACCAGCATTCTACCCACTTAGCAATCTTAGCATCTATTCCAAGGCAATACATTTTTTGAATAAGTTTGTTGTGTGGGACAGTTTCAAATGCTTTGCTAAAGTCTATATATGCAACATCTATGGCTCCTCCCTGGTCTATTAATTTAATTACATGGTCAATAAAATCAATTATATTAGTCTAACATGATCTTCCAGCAGTGAAACCACACTGTCCTTTGACTTCTAAGTTGGTTGTCTGAAGGTAAGACAAAAGTCTTTACTTTAAAAGAGTTTTCATTAATTTCCCTGCAATTGAGGTCAAACTCCACTTTTTATGAAGAAGAAATACAATGGCAATTTTCCAGTCTTTTGAAACAACTCCTGTTAGCAGTGACTGAAGAAGAAATACAATGGCAATTTTCCAGTCTTTTGAAACAACTCCTGTTAGCAGTGACTGATTAAATAAATCGGCTAATGGAGTAGCCATCATGGATCGAAGTTCTCTTAGAACCCTTGGATGAATATTATATGGACCGACAGACTTAATTACCTTTCGGCTAGATTTAGAGTTTTGCGGCCAAAGGGGTGCGTTAGCTATGCGTGTTTTTTTCCCCCCGCACCTTTTAAACAACGCTGGTATTTAGAGTTCTCTGAAGGGCTGCGTTAGGCTCCAAAAAGGGAGCGTAGAGCATAATTTACCGCCACTTCAACTCTAAATACCAGCGTTGCTTACGGACGCGGCCAGCTTCAAAAACGTGCTCATGCACGATTCCCCCATAGGAAACAATGGGGCAGTTTGAGCTGAAAAAAACCTAACACCTGCAAAAAAGCCGCGTTCAGCTCCTAACGCAGCCCCATTGTTTCCTATGGGGGAACACTTCCTAAGTCTGCACCTAACACCCTAACATGAACCCCGAGTCTAAACACCCCTAACCCTACACTTATTAACCCCTAATTTGCCGCCCCCGCTATCGCTGACCCCTGCATTATATTATTAACCCCTAATCTTCCGCTCCGTACACCGCCGCCACCTACATTATCCCTATGAACCCCTAATCTGCTGCCCCCAACATCGCCGACACCTACATTATATTTATTAACCCCTAATCTGCCCCCCCCCAACGTCGCCGCTACCTTACCTACACTTATTAACCCCTATTCTGCCGACCGGACCTCACCGCTACTATAATAAATGTATTAACCCCTAAAGCTAAGTCTAACCCTAACACTAACACCCCCCTAAGTTAAATATAATTTTTATCTAACAAAATAAATTAACTCTTATTAAATAAATTATTCCTATTTAAAGCTAAATACTTACCTGTGAAATAAACCCTAATATAGCTACAATATAACGAATAATTATATTGTAGCTATTTTTGGATTTATATTTATTTTACAGGCAACTTTGTATTTATTTTAACTAGGTACAATAGATATTAAATAGTTATTAACTATTTAATAGCTACCTAGTTCAAATAATTACAAAATTACCTGTAAAATAAATCATAACCTAAGTTACAATTAAACCTAACACTACACTATCAATAAATAAATTAACTAAACTACCTACAATTACCTACAATTAAATCAACTAAACTAAATTACAAAAAATAAAAAAAGAATACAAGAATTTTAAACTAATTACACCTACTCTAAGCCCCCTAAAAATAACAAAGCCCCCAAATTAAAAAAATGCCCTACCCTATTCTAAAATAAAAAGTTACCAGCTCTATTACCTTACCAGCCCTTACAAGGGCCTTTTGCGGGGCATGCACCAAAGAAAACAGCTCTTTTGCTTGTAAAAAAAACATACAATACCCCCCAACATTACAACCCACCACCCACATACCCCTAATCTAACCCACCCAAACCCCCCTTAAAAAACCTAACACTAAGCCCCTAAAGATCTTCCTACCTTATCCTCACCCAGCCGGGTATCACTGATCCGTCCAGAAGTGGGTCCGAAGCCTTCATCCTATCCCGGCATTGAATCAGCCAATCAGATTCAAGTTCAATCCGATTGGCTAATCCAATCAGATTGAGCTTGCATTCTATTGGCTGTTCCGATCAGCCAATAGAATGCAAGCTCAATCTGATTGGCTGATTCAATCAGCCAATCAGATTTTTCCTACCTTAATTCCGATTGGCTGATAGAATCCTATCAGCCAATCAGAATTCGAGGGACGCCATCTTGGATGACGTCATTTAAAGGAACCTTCATTCGGACTTAGGACGTCGATAAAGAAGGATGGCTCCGCGTCGGCTGCTTCAAGATGGTCCCGCTCCGCGCCGGATTGAAGAAGATAGAAAATGCCGCCTGGATGAAGATGTCTGCCGGTCCGGATGTCTTCTTCTGCCCGGATAGGATGAAGACTTCGGACCCTCTGGAGGAGCTCTTCTGCCCGGATAGGATGAAGACTTCGGACCCTCTTCTGGACGGATCGGTGATACCCGGCTGGGTGAAGATAAGGTAGGAAGAACTTCAGGGGCTTAGTGTTAGGTTTTTTAAGGGGGGTTTGGGTGGGTTAGATTAGGGGTATGTGGGTGGTGGGTTGTAATGTTGGGGGGGTATTGTATGTTTTTTCTACAGGCAAAAGAGCTGTTTTCTTTGGGGCATGCCCCGCAAAAGGCCCTTTTAAGGGCTGGTAAGGTAATAGAGCTGGTAACTTTTTATTTTAGAATAGGGTAGGGCATTTTTTTATTTTGGGGGGCTTTGTTATTTTTTTAGGGGGCTTAGAGTAGGTGTAATTAGTTTAAAATTCTTGTATTCTTTTTTTATTTTTTGTAATTTAGTGTTTGTTTTTTTTGTAATTTAGTTTAGTTGATTTAATTGTAGGTAATTGTAGGTAGTTTAGTTAATTTATTGCTAGTGTAGTGTTAGGTTTAATTGTAACTTAGGTTAGGATTTATTTTACAGGTAATTTTGTAATTATTTTAACTAGGTAGCTATTAAATAGTTAATAACTATTTAATAGCTATTGTACCTAGTTAAAATAAATACAAATTTGCCTGTAAAATAAATATAAATCCTAAAATAGCTACAATATAATTATTCGTTATATTGTAGCTATATTAGGGTTTATTTTACAGGTAAGTATTTAGCTTTAAATAGGAATAATTTATTTAATAAGAGTTAATTTATTTCATTAGATAAAAATTATATTTAACTTAGGGGGGTGTTAGTGTTAGGGTTAGACTTAGCTTTAGGGGTTAATACATTTATTATAGTAGCGGCAAGGTCCGGTCGGCAGATTAGGGGTTAATAAGTGTAGGTAAGGTAGCGGCGACGTTGGGGGTGGCAGATTAGGGGTTAATAAATATTATGTAGGTGTCGGCGATATTAGGGGCAGCACAATAGGGGTACATAGGGATAATGTAGGTGGCGGCGGTGTGCGGTCGGCAGGTTAGGGGTTTAAAAAAGTTATTATAGTGGCGGCGATGTGGGGGGACCTCGGTTTAGGGGTACATAGGTAGTTTATGGGTGTTAGTGTACTTTAGAGCACAGTAGTTAAGAGCTTTATAAACCGGCGTTAGCCCATAAAGCTCTTAACTCCTGACTTTTTTCTGCGGCTGGAGTTTTGTCGTTAGAGTTCTAACGCTCACTTCAGCCAAGACTCTAAATACCGGCGTTAGGAAGATCCCATTGAAAAGATAGGATATGCAATTGGCGTAAGGGGATCTGCGGTATTGAAAAGTCGCGGCTGGAAAGTGAGCATTAGACTCTTTCCTGACTGACTCTAAATACCAGCGGGCGGCCAAAAGCAGCGTTAGGACCCCTTAACGCTGGTTTTGACGGCTAATGCAGAACTCTAAATCTAGGCGTTTATTCTTTATAAAACTCTTGAAACCTCTTCTTCTGTAAAAAGAAAAGTATTACTCACATTATCATTTAAAGTAACATCCCTTAATAGAATCGCACTATCTTTACCATCTGTTGTAAAGACTTAACACAATTTAGACAGTTTGCTATTTGTTTATCTCCTTCACAAGAACTGCTGGTGCAATGATAAATGCAGACAGCGTATGCTGTCGGCATTTATCGATGTGCGGCAGACATGATGCTACATCGTATCATGTTTGTCCGCACTATAATAAATAGACCCATATGGGTTTGTTTGTATATTTATGCATGTGGATGTCTATGGGTGTGTGTGCTCGCACATATGGGTGTCTGTATGGGCCTATATGTGTGCATGTGGATGTTTATTGGTCCTTCTGTGTGTGTTCCTGTGGACATATATTTTCCTTTGTACAGTCATGTGCCGTGTGTTCACACATATGAGATCCTGTAGATGCTTGTATCTGTGCATGTGGATTTCTATAGGTGCCTGATTTAAAAAAATAAAATTAATGGCAGTGAACCATAAAAGGCCACACTTAAGAATTTGGGTAGGAGAAGATACATTTTAGAATTTTGCTCTGGCAGCCAGATGCTCTAGAAACGTCCCTGGTTATCACAAATCATTACATAAGAAGCCTACACAGTGTGCTGTTAATCATTTGCTTTAAAAAATTCAAAGACTAAAGACTCTAAAAATGCATAAAATGAATATGCATAAAATTGTTTATCGGACTTGACATTTCTGACAGATGATATGTACTTTATTTAAATATTCCTATACCATGCAAGTATACAGGGCAGGTTGATGTATTATTTCAGAGAATAAAATTGATGTTTACTAAGATATTTCATTTTTATATTTCTAGCCCTGCTGTACTGGGAAGTGCTGAAAATTTTACAGTCTTAATTAAGAATAATATTCACTTTGCAGCCTTCAATTTCACAACGTAAGTACAAACTAATAGTTTATGAAACGTTTGATAGTAATTTATTGCTGTAAAACATAGCATTATATTTTGATCTATTTATATTTTGCTATTTTAATTTTCCATTTAGCATTTTCTATTAACAAGCCCTTTGTTTTGTAGCCCACTACAAAGGCCATTTTTTTGCCTTTTAACGGCTGAGCATACATCAGATAGAGCACACATTTTGAAACAACTTAATTTATTTCTATTTTCAAATTTGCTTTATTCATTTGGTATCCTTGTTGGAGGAGCATCACAGCACTATGGGGAGCTAACTGAACACATCAGGTGAACCAATGACAAGCTGCAGATTTGTACAGCCACCAATCAGCAGCTAGATCCCAGTATTGCATTGCTGCTCCTGAGTCTACCTGGGTATGCTTTTTAATAAAGGATACCAAGAGAATGAAGATGAGATAATAGACGTAAATAAGAAAGTTTAAAGTTGCATGCTCTATCTGCATCATGAAGAAAAAAAATTGACTTTACTGTCCCTTTAAAGGTCTGATTGAGCACTGCCCACAGACCACTAGTAACCCGACCCATCCACACGTAATCCTGCCCCTCCCACACATGGCTCCACCCACAAAATACAGTTTTACCACCACTGTCCGCAAGCTTTTAACCTCCCACATCCCGGAAATCATCTAGTAGATTTTGGAAAGTATGAAGTTGTTTAAGTGCCCTAATACAGCAAACAAAAACTGCAAACAATGTGAAAAAGCAACAAATACAACTATGATACTCATGAAACATGCTTGCTAAATGTGTTCTATAAATGTTCCTTACTGTAAAATATTCCCAAGTCTGTTTTATAAGGGTAAAGTAGTCTTACTGTATAGAACAAGAACCTTCTCAGAATAGACAGAGGCATAGGGACAGGGATTTTCCCCCAAATCTCATTCAAACATCTGGATATCATAAAGGCTGTATTGTCTTTGTGAAATACCTCAACTAGTGTTTATCTCACTGTTTCAAAACTGACAAGGTTTTATCTATTTTATTTTTCTTTTATTTCTTTTGAACTTTTTTCAAAACACTTGTGTGCATATTCTAGAGTAGTATATTGTAAAGAGGGTGTTTTTTTTGTAATGCCAGTATCCTTGGCAGTGGGATTCATTCTGTGCAGCGAGACATAAATAGATGCACCTCTTTTGATTACATTTTGCTGATCTCACAACTTACAGATGTGACAAGAGGTGATTAGGAATCTCTTTGTATTCAGCAATTTTTCGGTAGATTTTGCACCAAGTTTTTTCCAGCAAGATTTTAGTGGCAGGAATATACATAGTTAGGATCAAATTATTTATTATCTATTTATTCAAGAAAGACAAATGTTGTTATGTCTCTCAAAGGGGCATTCCCAGCACTTTGTATTAATCATTTAGGGGGATGGAAAGGGGAGTTCCTTGAGCTGGAAAGGAGTGTTCCTTGAGTGTATCTAAAGTTCTCCATATTTTCTAAGGATTTTACACCAGCAGGTCTTAATGATTTATTTTGCCAGCTGTATGCTAGTATCTTTTTTTTTTTTTTAGATTTAACAATTTTTTATTGAGGTTGTTAGCATTTACAACAATAAACAAATGTTCAACAAAAGAGACAAGTGGCTTATTACAGGTTGTTGCACTATTACAAAAATGAACTCACTTATAACTATATTATATAATGGTATTTTCTGAGTAACCAATCTTTTAAGACATCAGGACAGTTAAGGTGCATATGAAGATGGAACCTCTTTTTAAGAAATATAAATTCCTCCTAGATCAAAATGGGACACTCATGATATGTCTCATAATAAAGATACTAAGGGGCCGATTTATCAAAACGCCAATTTCGGGGCATTCTCTGGAGTCAATAGTGATGTTGCGAACCTAAAATTTTGCGTTCGCAAACAGCGAACTTCCGCAAAAATTCGCGAACTGGCGAACCGGGCGAACCGCCATTGACTTCAATAGGCAGGCGAATTTTAAAACCCACAGGGACTCTTTCTGGCCACAAAAGTGATGGAAAAGTTGTTTCAAGGGGACTAACACCGGGACTGTGGCATGCCGGAGGGGGATCCATGGCAAAACTCCCATGGAAAATTACATAGTTAATCCATAAAGGGCATAAATCACCTAAAATTCCTAAATTGTTTGGAATAACGTGCTTTAAAACATCAGGTATGATGTTGTATCATTCAGGTAGTGTAAGGTTTACGCCCGCTTCACAGTGACAGACCAAACTCCCCGTTTAACGCACCGCAAACAACCGCTAACAGTCCATTTGCACAACCGCAAACTCCCCATTTGCACAAGGTTGGATACCAAGCTAGCCATGTCCCGTTCCTTGTCCTCACTGATGTCACTGCGCGTGCAATCACTTCCTGGGGTAACAGAAAATGCTCCACCCACAAGATGCTCCTATTATATTACTGCACTGAGGATGCTGCCTGTATCTGTGTGTCCTGGCAGGCAGGCAACTGCAATTCTATTACATTAGCAGACTGATGTTTCACAGTCAAAAAAGTTTTTTTTTTTTTAATTTACACTACTGTTACAACAGATATGAGTGGTGGCACTACAGGGAGTGCAGAATTATTAGGCAAGTTGTATTTTTGAGGATTAATTTTATTATTGAACAACAACCATGTTCTCAATGAACCCAAAAAACTCATTAATATCAAAGCTGAATATTTTTGGAAGTAGTTTTTAGTTTGTTTTTAGTTTTAGCTATTTTAGGGGGATATCTGTGTGTGCAGGTGACTATTACTGTGCATAATTATTAGGCAACTTAACAAAAAACAAATATATACCCATTTCAATTATTTATTTTTACCAGTGAAACCAATATAACATCTCAACATTCACAAATATACATTTCTGACATTCAAAAACAAAACAAAAACAAATCAGTGACCAATATAGCCACCTTTCTTTGCAAGGACACTCAAAAGCCTGCCATCCATGGATTCTGTCAGTGTTTTGATCTGTTCACCATCAACATTGCGTGCAGCAGCAACCACAGCCTCCCAGACACTGTTCAGAGAGGTGTACTGTTTTCCCTCCTTGTAAATCTCACATTTGATGATGGACCACAGGTTCTCAATGGGGTTCAGATCAGGTGAACAAGGAGGCCATGTCATTAGATTTTCTTCTTTTATACCCTTTCTTGCCAGCCACGCTGTGGAGTACTTGGACGCGTGTGATGGAGCATTGTCCTGCATGAAAATCATGTTTTTCTTGAAGGATGCAGACTTCTTCCTGTACCACTGCTTGAAGAAGGTGTCTTCCAGAAACTGGCAGTAGGACTGGGAGTTGAGCTTGACTCCATCTTCAACCCGAAAAGGCCCCACAAGCTCATCTTTGATGATACCAGCCCAAACCAGTACTCCACCTCCACCTTGCTGGCGTCTGAGTCGGACTGGAGCTCTCTGTCCTTTACCAATCCTGCCACGGGCCCATCCATCTGGCCCATCAAGACTCACTCTCATTTCATCAGTCCATAAAACATTAGAAAAATCAGTATTGAGATATTTCTTGGCCCAGTCTTGACGTTTCAGCTTGTGTGTCTTGTTCAGTGGTGGTCGTCTTTCAGCCTTTCTTACCTTGGCCATGTCTCTGAGTATTGCACACCTTGTGCTTTTGGGCACTCCAGTGATGTTGCAGATCTGAAATATGGCCAAACTGGTGGCAAGTGGCATCTTGGCAGCTGCACGCTTGACTTTTCTCAGTTCATGGGCAGTTATTTTGCGCCTTGGTTTTTCCACACGCTTCTTGCGACCCTGTTGACTATTTTGAATGAAACGCTTGATTGTTCGATGATCACGCTTCAGAAGCTTTGCAATTTTAAGAGTGCTGCATCCCTCTGCAAGATATCTCACTATTTTTGACTTTTCTGAGCCTGTCAAGTCCTTCTTTTGACCCATTTTGCCAAAGGAAAGGAAGTTGCCTAATAATTATGCACACCTGATATAGGGTGTTGATGTCATTAGACCACACCCCTTCTCATTACAGAGATGCACATCACCTAATATGCTTAATTGGTAGTAGGCTTTCGAGCCTATACAGCTTGGAGTAAGACAACATGCATAAAGAGGATGATGTGGTCAAAATACTCATTTGCCTAATAATTCTGCACTCCCTGTAGTTGGCAAGTGGGCCTGGCACACACGCTGGCAGGCAGGCAGGCAACTGCAATTAGATTACACTAGCAGACTGATGTTTCACAGTCAAAAATGTTTTTTTTTTTAAATTTACACTGCTGTTACAACAGATATGAGTGGTGGCACTAGTTGGCAAGTGGGACTGGCACACACGCTGGCAGGCAGGCAACTGCAACTTGATTACACTAGTAGACTGATGTTTCACAGTCAAAAAAGTTTTTTTTTTTTAAATTTACACTACTGTTACAACAGATTTGAGTGGTGGCACTAGTTGGCAAGTGGGACTGGCACACACGTTGGCAGGCAGGCAACTGCAATTCGATTACACTAGCAGACTGATGTTTCACAGTCAAAAAAGTTTTTTATTTTTAAATTTACACTACTGTTACAACAGATATGAGTGGTGGCACTAGTTGGCAAGTGTGCCTGGCACACACGCTGGCAGGCAGGCAGGCAACTGCAATTAGATTACACTAGCAGACTGATGTTTCACAGTCATAAAAGTTTTTTTTTACAAAATTTACACTACTTTTACAACAGATATGAGTGGTGGCACTTAGCAAGTGGGCCTGGCACACACGCTGGCAGGCAGGCAACTGCAATTAGATTACACTAGCAGACTGATGTTTCACAGTCAAAAACATTTTTTTTTTTAAATTTACACTACTGTTACAACAGATATGAGTGGTGGCACTAGTTGGCAAGTGGGCCTGGCACACACGCTGGCAGGCAGGCAACTGCTTATAGATTACACTAGCAGACTGATGTTTCACAGTCAAAAAAGTTTTTTTTTTACAAAATTTACACTACTGTTACAACAGATATGAGTGGGGGCACTGCAGGCAGGCAACTGCAATTAGATTACACTTGCAGACTGATGTTTCACAGTCAAAATTACACAGGCAAAAAAAAAAAAAGATGTTCTAGCCCTAAAAAGGGCTTTTTAGGGTGCTGTCCTTACAGCAGAGATCAGATGAGTCCTTCAGAACTGTAGTGGACACTGAATACACTAGCCTAGCTATCAATTTCCCTATAAAATCAGCAGCAGCTACACTATCCCTCCTCTCACTAAGAATGCAGGATCAGAATGAATCTAAAATGGCTGCTGTCCAGGAGCTGGGAGGGTCTGGGAGGGAGTGTCTGCTGCTGATTGGCTGAAATGTGTCTGCAGACTGTGAGATACAGGGTCAAAGTTTACTCAATGATGATGAATAGGGGGCGGATCGAACATCGCATATGTTCGCCTGCCGCGGCGAACGCGAACAAGCTATGTTCGCCGGGAACTATTCACCGGCGAACTATTCGCGACATCACTAGAGTCAATACGCTCGCCAAACATCGCTGCCGCAAATCTACATTCGACAGTCTTATTTATCAATATGTCTGTCAAATACACGCGCATTAATTCCGGTGCTATTAGAATCGGACTGTTGATAAATAAGAGTAATCGATTTTGCGGATATCCTCATTTATCAAATTATCTACCCTGAATATCCATAAAATGAAGATAGTTTTGTCTTCTTTTTTCAACTTTATTTATACCATTATCCATGAACAAGCACATTTCTCTAAAGCTACTCTTTTATGTTTCATCTATTAATGCCCTTGAAATAGTTAGATTTATACCTGAACAAACAATAAATATCACAGAAATGTACCTGTGGATATACAGTATATATTTTTGCAAAAAGCTTCTATCTTACTTTTTATACTCAATTTTATATGATTCATAAAATGCTCAAATATGTACCCATCTCTTTGCACATACTTGTGTATATATATATATATATATATATATATATATATGTTTTATTTCTTTTTTTGCAAACATATTTACATGTCTTATTCATCTTTTAATTTATTTTCATTCACAAATGATGCAATTTTAAAGGGACATAATACTCATATGCTAAATCACTTGAAACTGATGCAGTATAACTGTAAAAAGCTGACAGGAAAATATCACCTGAGCATCTCTATGTAAAAAAGGAAGAGATTTTACCTCACAATTTCCTCAGCTCAGCAGAGTAAGTTCTGTGTAAAAAGTTATACTCAGCTGCTCCCAGCTGCAGGGAAAAAAAATTAAAAAAATGAAGAAATGAACAGCAGCCAATCAGCATCAGCAGTGCTGAGGTCATGAACTCTTACTGTGATCTCATGAGATTTGACATAACTCTCATGAGATTTCATAGTAAGCTTCCTTTACCTGATTGGTGAAATAATATGAGAGTGCACAATGCTAGTCCCTTCGGATGTCCCAGGACAAACACACTAAAATGCTGCTTAGAAATCCTTTACAATAGGAGGTGGCTACTGAGGAACTTTTGAGGTAAAATATCTTCCTTTTTTACATAGAGATGTTCAGGTGATATTTTCTAGACAGCTTTTTACAGCTATGCTGCATCACTTTCAAGTGTTTAAACATTTGGGTATTATGGCCCTTTAAGTGCTGGCCCAGTTTTGTTTTTTGCTACACCTGTGTATTGTTTCCGGTTTCTATTTCAAGATCAATACTACACAGATGTTAAAATCATGGGCTGGCCTTTTAGATTAAACCTTTAAATTCTAAAACAGTTCAAGAGAAGGAATCAAACAATGATAATCGTAAAACATTATAGAGGTGATTATAATTGCTGCTTTATCTGAATCATGGCAGTTTAATTGTAAGTAGACTATGCCTTTCTGCTTAAGATTATATTGAATCAAATATCATTTACAGATTTTATTTGATTATAATACTCTTACAAATGTTGGCTAATTGTGTATTTTGTGATTATTAAATTGTGAAGGTCACTATATCACCTTATACAAATTCACAGATATGCGGTACGTGCGTCCCATCATCTCATGAATGCTATAATCCCTTTTTTGTCGTCTCTAACACTACTACTGCAACATCAATTCCACCAGTATTGACCAATTTGATTAGTTATTGAGAGTAGAAAACGTATGTTAACTTTTGATTCGCTTATTTTATTAATCACGTGATTATGCATCTCTCCTGGAGTAGTTGTTCCATGCATTAAACATGGTGCAAAATATTATTAACAAATTATGTTATACTCGGCTAGATTACAAGTGTTGCAGTACGGCTATTACCTCTGAAAATGTGTCCATTACGCTGGAATGGCCGGGTAAGCATATTACGAGTCGCAGCAGTATAACTATACTGCAAGCATTTTACCCTGTAACGCAATGTCCATTCCGCACTCAAACAAATTATGTTTGAGTGCGGGATTTTCCATAGCGCCGCATTACAGGTTGTGCGGTCCGGCTAAAATGCTTGTTACAGCCTATTTCCGACAGATCCATTCCGCCATCCGAGAGCAGTAGTTATGGATTTGACGAAACAAAAATGTTTTACAAAACTCATAACTAAAATTTTACAAAGTACACTAACACCCATAAACAACCTATTAACCCCTAAACCGCCACCCTCCCTTCATCACAAACACTATATTAAACCTATTTACCCCTAATCTGCCATCCACCCATATCGCGACTATTAAATAAACCTATTAACCCCTAATCTGCCACCCACCCACATCGTGACTATTAAATAAACCTATTAACCCCTAATCCGCGGCACCCCGACATTGCCGACACTAAATAAACCTATTAACCCCTAAACTGCTGCCCCCACATCGCCAACTCTATAATAAAGTATTAACCCCTAAACCTCCAGCCCCTCACATCATAACTACTAAACTAAACCTATTAACCCCTAAACCTCCAGCCCCCCACATCGTAACTAATAAACCTATTAACCCCTAAACTGCCGGCCCCCCACATCGCAAAACACTTCATTAAACTATTAACCCCTAAACCTAACACCCCCTAATTTTAAATTAAAATTACAATATAACTATCTTAAAATAAATAAAAACTTACCTGTGAAATAAAAAAAAACTAAGTTTAAACTATTAATTAACCTAACATAACTATTCTAATAAAATTAAAAAAAAACTACCAATTAAAAACCTAAATTTAAAATGTTAAAAAACCTAATACAACAACAACAAAAAATTGAAAAATCTAAAATTACAAAAAATAATAAACACTAAATTATGAAAAATAAAAAACTCTAAGATTACAAATAATAATAAACGAAATTATCAAAAATAAAAACAATTACACCTAATCTAATAAAAATAGAAAACCCCCCAAAATAAAAACACCCCTAACCCACAATAAACTACCAATAGCCCTTAAAAGGGCCTTTGTAGGGCATTGCCCTAAGTTAAACAGCTCTTTTACCTAGAAAAAAAATACAAAGTTCCCCCAACAGTAAAACCCACCACCCAACCAACCCCCCAAAATAAAAAACCTAAGTTTTAAAAAATCCTAAGTTACCAATTGCCCCTAAAGGGTCATTTCTATGGACATTGCCCTTAAAAGGGCATTCAGCTCTTTTACAAGCCCAAAGCCCTAATCTTAAAAAAGCACCCCAAAAACCCCCCACTAACCCCAGTTAATCTACTCACGGTTCCTGAAGTCATCCATCCTTATCCAGGCCGCGAGAAGTCTTCATCTAGGTGGCGACACCTTCATCCATCTCGGGGATGTCTTCTATCTTCATCCCGGCGGCGCGTAGCGGAGCTATTCTGGACGGGGATGACATCCTGCATGGAGTGTCCTCTTCATACGATCACCACCCTATTGCATTCAACTTCAGTGTACGGCGGTGATCGTATGGAAAGGACGCTCCTTGCAGGATGTCATTGCCGTCCAGGATAGCTTCACTTCGCGCCGCCAGGATGAAGATAGAGCTTCTCTCTGTCTGGATGAGGATGGGTGACTGGACTTCAGGAACTGTGAGAAGATTTTCTGGGGTTAGTGTTTTTTTATTTTTGGGTGTTTTTTTTTTTTTTTTAAAGATTAGGGCTTTGGACTTGTAAAAAAGCTGAATGCACTTTTAAGGGCAGTAAAAGAGCTGAATGCCCTTTTAAGGGCAATGCCCATACAAATGCCCCTTTAGGGGCAATGGGTATGTTAGGTTTTTTTATTTTGGGGGGTTGGTTGGGTTTTGGGTTTTACTGTTGGGGGGACTTTGTATTTTTTTTCTAGGTAAAAGAGCTGTTTAACTTAGGTCAAGGCCCTACAAAAGGCCCTTTTAAGGGCTATTGGCAGTTTATTTTAGGTTAGTTAGTGTTTTTATTTTGGGGGGGCTTTTTTATTTTTATAGGGCAATTGGATTAGGTGTAATTGTTTTATTTTTTGATAATTTCATTTATTATTTTTTGTAAGCTTAGAGTTTTTTATTTTTCTAAATTTAGTGTTTATTATTTTTTGATATTTTTAATTTTTTTTCGTAGTATTAGGATTTTTAAATTTTTTTATTTAGATTTTTAATTGGTAGTTTTTTTTTACTTTATTAGAATAGTTATGTTAGGTTTATTTATAGTTTAAACTTAGTTTTTTTTATTTCACAGGTAAGTTTTTATTTATTTTAAGATAGTTATATTGTAAGTTTTAATTTAAAGTTAGGGGGTGTGGGGGGCCGGCAGTTTAGGGGTTAATAGGTTTATTAGTTACGATGTGGGGGGCTGGATGTTTAGGGGTTAATAGGTTTAGTCTAGTAGTTATGATGTGGGGGGCTGGAGCTTTAGGGGTTAATACTTTATTATAGTGTTGGCAATGTGGGGGTCCGGTGGTTTAGGGGTCAATAGGTGTATTTATTACTCTTATGCGTTTTTGTTGACGCACATCTACTTGTGTAGCCTGTTGCTGGTTTATTAATCTCCTCCTTCTGCATCCAAAAAGTCAGGGACTGTGTTCCTTTCTTTCATTCCTGTATAAATAATAACTTGTCCCCTTGCTTTGTAATGAACTCTACGACAGAGAGATGAAACATAACTCATAAGTAGGGTAACATCTTCCTACTTGATTTTATTTAGTAATAAGGGCAGATCTTAATATATTTTGTTATCACAAAAGGTTAAAAGGACATGAAACATTTTTTTTTTTTTTTTTTTTTTTTTTTAAATAGTTTTTTATTGAGGTTAAAAATCGCATTGACAGCAGTCTCATCATCAGGATACATTATACAACTTATATTATACTGACATGACATTACACAATGGGCACCTCATTTTTTAAAACTTGTGAGTTTTGCGAGATCCTCAGACAAGCAGGTCCAATCGTGGGACCCAAAGCTAAACAAAACAAATGAGGAAATGGCAAAGTAGATAATAGTAAAGATTGCAATTTCAACCTATGTGGGATAAATACAGAATATGAGGTGTATATATAATCTCAATACAGTAAAGCACAATAAAGGCATCAGGGTAGTTCTGTATAGATCATTATTTGGAAAAACATAGAGTAAAACCTCTCTTAATAATTATATAATCTGTTAACCATTGATGCTGAGCCTCCATTAAAACATAGGCAATCTCTAAACTAATATCTTAAGCAGACTACAGAAAACAGGAAATCACTACAAAATCAATAATCTTGTGTTGAACCCCTGAGAGCCAATCTATCATGTAGCAGTGGGAAAGAAAAACTAGGTCATGGCTCTACAGGTAGGGCAGAGGCTACTAAACTCTGCCAAAAGGGTGCAGAAAAAGGGGAATCATCCCCAACCGCACAGAAGTAATGTGGGGGAGGGAAGGGGAAGGAAGTTAGAGGAAGGAGGGGGAGAGGAAGGGAAGGGGGAAGAGGAGGGAAGGAGGAGGGAAGGGGAGGAGAAGGGGAAAGAAGGAGGAAGGAAGGGGATGGAGGAGGAGGTGGAGGAAAGAGGAGGGGAAGGAGGAGAGGAAGGGGAAAGGGGAGAGGGAGGGGGAGAGGAAGGGGAGAGGAAAGGGGAGAGGAAGGGGAGAGGAAGGGGAGAGGAAGGGGGGTGGGGGTGGGGGGGCGGGCAGAAGGTTAGCCAAAAATGACAGATCTTAATAAGGACACCTAAGCATGTGGACAATCTTAACTAGAATGTACATTATAGACAGAGCTCTAAGTTTATCATACATGGTGATATACTGATATGGTATGTAGACTATCTTCCAAACTATCTAAATAATATTGATACTGAACAGTAGTGGGTAATGATGTAATATAAACTAATAACATTGCATGGCAGTCAATATCATAGCTCAAGTAGTTATGAGGTTTAGGTCACCAGGCTCAACAAATACCATCTCTCAGTCTAGATCATAATCAACACAATACATATACTCAGCAGTAGGTATGCAAAAAAAAAAGAAGAGGTTATAGTATCAAGGGTGGTGTACACATATGATCTGAGTTGAGTTACAGGCAGGCAATTTAAACATATAGTGCAACCTCCCCTGTCTACAAATAAGAGAGCATAACAAAGTATAGTACTAATGTGAGGTACTCCTAGTTTAGGCTAATGTGAATGGCAAAAGTTGGGCTATATGCACTGTACTAACAACAAACAGATGTGGCAGTTAATATGTATGAGCAGGAGCTAGTTCTCTAGTGGGGATCCGACATTGTGTCTTCATAAATAGATTGCCAATCTAAATATAGAGGAAAACTCCAGGTAACCGTAGCATTAGGTGTCCCATGTGCAATACAGCTGCTCCGGTGGCCACAACTTTCTCTTTTATGTCTTATTCATCCCGTTTGCATGCGCGCAAACCCTCCTGATTTCAGATGTGAGCAGCCAGCCCGGGGGGCCCAGGAAAAACAATGGCACCAAGTCCAGGGCATCTGCCTACCATGAAAGTGTCCCCAGCCAGGCCTCCGCAACATAGCCGCATGACTTTCCACAGAGGGACGCGCAGTTGACAGAGCACAAACACCGATCTGTCCCACAGGGTCTGCGCCCGCCCCCCGCAGTAGTTCACACCAAGTCGCTCCCCTTATGTTTATGTCGCTCATGGTGACAGAAGTTAGGTAGGGCTCTTGCTTGATGTCTGCACTCACCGGCATCTGCAGCGGAAGGTCCCGCTGTGGATCTGCAGACACTATGTCCCGTTGCGGCTCCTGCGCAGTCTTCTGTAATTCAGCAGAGGTGATATGGCACGAACGTGTCTCTTGAATTTTTTCAGTGAGAGCATCAAGTCTCTCACACATTCTCTGGCCATATTCTTCTATTAGCTCTCTGATATCAGAATACAACACATGTATCTCCATAATGGGTAGTTATAGATCCTCAACCAAAATGGCGCCTCGGTGCGTGACAGGGAGCTCTGTTACAGATTTTTCAGCCCAGCACTGGATGTACGGCCACCAATATTCTAATCACATATCCCAGGCTTCTTCCTGAGTCACCATCCTCCAACACAAGCTGAATAGTTTATTCTTATCGAGGGTAAAGCTTAGTTTTCAGCGGTTAGGGTCTGGAGCTCTTAATAATGCGTCTTCTAGCCTTGGCGGTTAGCCCCGCCCCCCATGAAACATTTTTATTATACTTCATGATTCAGATATTAATATCCTCCTTCCGTGTCATAAAAGTATTGCAAATTTAAAAATATTCTGTATGTTCATTGTTAACTGTCTGCGATGACAAACAACATAGAACAAAACCTTTTCAGACTCCCACTGATTTCTAGGGCATTGGTGGCCTCAGAGGTGGCGGATGGAAAGATAGGTTTGGAGTAGACGCGAGCGTACCTGTTGAATATTTGATAAATTGGTAAGAGGGTCAAATATAGTCGAATGTGAAAGTGGATCATCAGTAATACGCTTGAATAGAGTCGAATGTGAAGGCGGTTGATCAGTAATACTCTCAAATAATGCAAGCATCAATTTGCATCGGATTGATCTTGCGGAAGCGTATATTATGTCAAAGATTTCAACATTGATGCTGTGTTAACTACGGCGGATCAAGTTGGCGTCTAATTTGACGCGGAATTCCAGCGCATTCACAGTTGAAGCTTTGATAAATCGCCCCCTAAGTGTCTAATAGATCTTATTAAGTCCTCTCTTTTTTCTAAGGGTCACTCATGGGCCCAATGATACATGCATTACATACAGAGGAAATCTTATGCTACAAATGGTCACTCTTGGACCTTGAAGAATATAGAATTATTATGCATTATATAAATTAGGACCACATCTTATATAGAGAATATATGAAAAAATTACTAGCAGACTAAATGCTAAAATGAGACACAGCTTATGAAGGGTAGTCTTGCAGTCTAAAATTTCTGTCCTTAACAGTGGGAAACAAGTAAAATATAAACAACTATATTAGAGATAAACAGAGAACTTGGTACTAAAACTCTATAATGTACATTGACTCCATGTTAGAAGAATCCCAACTTTCATTTCCCTGTGAGATTTTGATATAAGTATTATGTATGCATATCGCTACTCCTAGACAATGCTAGCAGGGTATTCCATATGGGTATAACCTGAGAAAATTTTGACGATGAAGCCCGGAAGCCATTTTATGTTATGTGAAGGAAAGCATTGACTCCATGTTAGGAGAATCCTAACTCTCTCATCTCTCTGTGAAATGTTGATATAATTATTATATATGTGTATCACTGTTCTTTGACAATGCTAGAACTAACATCTTGTCAGTAGGGTATTCCATATTGGTACAACCTGAGAACATTTTGGAGATTAAGCCTGGGAGCCATTTTGTGGTGTTATGGGAAGGATAGCCAGTTGTGTGAACTTTTCTCCAGTACCCACCGTCTAAAGAATCAGTACACAAAGGAATCTTTATTATCACAACTAATACTGCAATTTATCCGGCACCTACCTTAACCCCTTAGTGACCAGAGCACTTTTCCATTTGTTGACCGTTTGGGACCAAGGCTATTTTTACATTTCTGCGGTGTTTGTGTTTAGCTGTAATTTTCCTCTTACTCATTTACTGTACCCACACATATTATATACCGTTTTTCTCGCCATTAAATGGACTTTCTAAAGATACCATTATTTTCATCATATCTTATAATTTACTATTAAAAAAATTATAAAATATGAGGAAAAAATGGAAAAAAAACAATTTTTTCAAACTTTGACCCCCAAAATCTGTTGCACATCTACAACCACCAAAAAACACCCATGCTAAATAGTTTCTAAATTTTGTCCTGAGTTTAGAAATACCCAATGTTTACATGTTCTTTGCTTTTTTGCAAGTTATAGGGCACTAAATAAAAGTAGCACTTTGCTATTTCCAAACCACTTTTTTTCAAAATTAGCGTTAGTTACATTGGGACACTGATATCTGTCAGGAATCCCTGAATATCCTTTAACATATATATATATATTTTTAGAAGACATCCCAAAGTATTGATCTAGGCCCATTTTGGTATATTTCATGCCACCATTTCACCGCCAAATGCGATCAAATAAAAAAAAATGTTCACTTTTTCACAAATTTTTTCACAAACTTTAGGTTTCTCACTGAAATTATTTACAAACAGCTTGTGCAATTATTGCACAAATGGTTTTAAATGCTTCTCTGGGATCCCCTTTGTTCAGAAATAGCAGACATATATGGCTTTTACGTTGCTTTTTGGTAATTAGAAGGCCGCTAAATGCCACTGCGCACCACACGTGTATTATGCGCAGCAGTGAAGGGGTTAATTAGGGAGCATGTAGGGAGCTTGTAGGGTTAATTTTAGCTTTAGTGTAGTGTAGTAAACAACCCCAAGTATTGATCTAGGCCCATTTTGGTATATTTCATGCCACCATTTCACCGCCAAATGCGATCAAATTAAAAAAAAACTTTAAATATTTCACAATTTTAGGTTTCTCACTGAAATTATTTACAAACAGCTTGTGCAATTACAATTGTTGTAAATGCTTCTCTGGGATCCCCTTTGTTCAGAAATAGCAGACATATATGGCTTTGGCGTTGCTTTTTGGTAGTTAGAAGGTCGCTAAATGCCGCTGCGCATCACACGTATATTATGTCTAGCAGTGAAGGAGTTAATTAGGTAGCTTGTAGGGAGCTTGCAGGGTTAATTTTAGCTTTAGTGTAGAGATCAGCCTCCCACCTGACACATCCCACCCCCTGATCCCTCCCAAACAGCTCACTTCCCTCCCCCACCCCACAATTGTCCCCGCCATCTTAAGTACTGGCAGAAAATCTGCCAGTACTAAAATAAAAGTTTTAGGTTTTTAAAAAAAAATAAAAAATAATTCTTCTGCTGTGTAGGACCCCCCTTAGCCCCCAACCTCCCTCATCCCCCCCCAAACAGCTCTTTAACCCCCCCTCTGCCTTTATTGGGCACCATATTGGGTACTGGCAGCTGTCTGCCAGTACCCAGTTTGAAAAATAATAATGTATTTTTTATTTTTTATTTTTTTAAATATTTTATTTATTTCTGTAGTGTAGCTGCCCCCCCCCTCAACATCCAACCCCCCACCCTCTCCCAGATGCCTTGATTTAAAAATCCCACCCTCCCCAGTCCTCTCTCCCACCCTCCAGATCTACAGCATATTGATGCTGTTTTGATAGACCTCTCGTGCACGCGCGCGCCCGTGCACGCGCGTGCACGGCTCTCGTGCGCGCGCCCATGCACGCACCCGCACCCGCACTAGATCCCTCCCCCCTCCTCCACCAATAACTGCCCACCCACCTCCCTGGATGAGCTCCCACCCACCAACGATAACGGCCATCGGTAGCCGATGCAGAGAGGGCCACAGAGTGGCTCTCTCTGCATCGGATGGCTAAAAACAGTTATTGCAGGATGCCTCAATATTGAGGCATCACTGCAATAACATGAAAGCAGCTGGAAGCTATCAGGATCGCTTCCACTGCTTTCAAAGACCAACGACGTATGGGGTACGTCCTTGGTCATTAACTGCATTTTTTTGCAGGACGTACCCCATACGTCGTTGGTCGTTAAGGGGTTAAAAGTTTTACATATGCATATATAACGAAAGATAAACAGCTATAATTAAATGGGATTTTGGAGTAGAGTGTAAAAGACATTCGCCTAGATTACGAGTTTTGCATTATGGCTTTTCGCAAATAGCACATGCGTTATGTTTATTGCGCACTCTTCATAGCAAGTCTGAAAAGAACGCCATTACACATTGCGTTAACACAAATAACGCGTTTATTTCACTTGTGTAATCATGACTACTTAATGGATTCCATTGTAGAGATCAAACAGAAAAGTAAACAGATTTTTTATCTAACACTCGATATCGCGAGAACTACACATTGCTCTGTCACATTACACATACAACTTAATGGACACCAAAAATAATCATGTCAAATGTACAAACAACAATCGCTCACACAACATAGTAGATTTGCATTCAACAATCACAATTATTTACAACAAATTCTACATAACATTTACAAAAAGGATTCAACAAATACGTTTGGATCTGCATCACGGAAGAAAAGAAGAACAACAACAAATTACACACTTATACACAAACGAAACTTTGGAACTTAGGAAAGATTTTTAAAATAAAATATTTAGAAAATTTAACAAATACGATACGATCAAAAATTATAATTTGGATTTTGCAATACTAAATTATGATAATTTTCTGCAAACGATCACTATGTTGATTATGAAACTCAATTTGAGCAATGCATGCGCAAATTCAAACAACTGCTCCACGTTGCACACATACAAATCTTCACAACAGCACACATGGACCTCGTTTACTTTGCAAACCGGTACATCATTAAGCATTTTCATAGGGTATATAAGCACGCTCTGAACATGGCTGCCTTGACTGTATTGCTTTTTCAAGACAGGTATAGGTCTAGGCGTTGGAGGTTAGAGATAGTCAGAGATAGAGAGAGAGATAGAGAGAGAGAGAGAGAGAGAGAGTGTGAAAGAGAGATATAGTGAGAGAGATAATGAGAGAGATATAGTGAGTGAGAGAGAGATATAGTGAGAGAGATATATAGTGAGAGATAGAGTGTGAGAGAGAGAGTTGTATTTGTGTACAAATCTGTCTGGGTGAGTGTGCGAGTGCTGCTTTGGTTTTCATTCCTTACACATAGTTAAACATATTTACTTTCATTTACACAAAACACATTCAATACATACATACACATAGCAGTAACACTACATACACACACATACTCTCCATATCCCATTCGCTTTAAACCTATGCCCATCCCATATACCCTCCCTTCCCTCATAGTCTCACACTAAACATATCTAGAGTTATTTTTTGTTCATTTTAGACCAACTTATTGTTTAAACACCCTCATTTAGTAAATTGTATGCCTTTGTCTGTGCTTATTCATACCCCTTACCCTTTTTTCGAAAACCCATTCACACTTTGAGCACTTTTCACTTTTTTCATTATTTTGACCCCCTTTCATTTGTGCACTTTCACCTTCTGAAAAAGTATGGCGGGAGGGAGGATTAGTGACGAGATTAGGGCCAAGATTATGCAGCAGATTAGAGACGAGATGAGACAGGAGATTAGAGAGTGTGAGAGGAAGGGGGGGGAAGAAGGGGGACAGGAATTATAGAGGAAGGGGGAGAGGTCAGGGTTGGTGGGCCAAGCCACATTGTTGAAGATGAAAAAGTGGCTGGGCCCAGTGGGACAAAGCAGGAGAGCAGAGAGGGTGCAATACAGTCCGGAGAACAGAGGCTCACATCACAGGGGAAGCCCAGGCAGAGGGAGGAGAGGTATAGCAGGGAGGAGAAGGAGACCCATATAATGGCCTATATTGAGAGGGCTACGAGGCTGCAGGCACCAAAGGCCACCCCTTTAGCGAAGAAAAGATTGTGGGGGGAGATCAGGGATGCTGTCAACGCAATGTGGGAGTTCAGGAGGGACTTGAAATCTATACAGCACCGCTACCGGGACTGCAAAAGCGAGCTTAAAAAAAAAATGGAGAGGCAAGCAACTACCGGGACCGGTGGCGGGCCGGAGCAGAGATTTGTCTACAGCCGCTGGGAGGAAATGCTGCGTCCCAACAACTCCGAGGTGGCCCTAGTCGGGATCAAAGGAGGGATCGATAACGGGAACCTGCACTTCTCATCTTCTGGTAAGGACATTTAATAATCGCTTTTCATCCACCTCATAACTCATTTACAATCAAAATAAATTATGGATATGTCTAACGTAATTTTTTTTTTTTTTTTTTTTTTTTTTTTTTTTTTTTTTTTTTAAATTTTTAAACAAATTTTATTGAGGTTCAAAATAGCATACAATAGTAGAAAGTTACAGGAAAACCATGAAAGCGTTACAGGTGATTCACAATTCACATCAAAGCTCGGTACATTCATGTAGAGGTTCAGTTATACAGTGGCCACAGTACATACATAGAAACTTTAGTGATAGTACCACGATCAATGTAATAGGAATCCCAGGTGACATACCGGATATATTTTGTGTTTAACGCTGGAAAACTGGGTTATCAACTGTGAACCCTAAACTGTAACAAATCGGCCATATTGCCTCAACTGGTCTCATGTTTTGGGAATAAAGGGAGGGGAAAGGGTCAGGGATTCAGCCTAGCGGAGGGGGAGAGGGGAAGAAAAAAGGGGGAAAACAAGAGGGATAGAAAAAAATATAGGGGGAAAAAAAAAAAAAAAAAAAAAAAAAAAAAAAAAAAAAAAAAAAAAAAAAAAAAAAAAAAAAAAAAAAAAAAAAAAAAAAAGGAGTAATTATGAAAACAGAATTTACTCTTGGGCAGTTTCCGCCCAATTTGCTGGGTAATTTTACTCTCGCGTACCTACAATTATTGGATTGCAATCCAATCTTCCCAGATCGCCCAATAGTCCTCCATCCGTTCCAAAGCATTATATGCAAATTTTTCCATTTGTCTAACGTAATTTTGCTTTTTTTAACCCCTTAATGACCACAGTACTTTTCCATTTTCTGTCCGTTTGGGACCAAGGCTATTTTTACATTTTTGCGGTGTTTGTGTTTAGCTGTAATTTTCCTCTTGCTCATTTACTGTACCCACACATATTATATACCGTTTTTCTCGCCATTAAATGGGCTTTCCAAAGATACCATTATTTTCATCATATCTTATAATTTATTATAAAAAAAAATTATAAAATATGAGAAAAAAATGGAAAAAACACACTTTTTCTAACTTTGACCCCCAAAATCTGTTACACATCTACAACCACCAAAAAACACCCATGCTAAATATTTTCTAAATTTTGTCCTGAGTTTAGAAATACCCAATGTTTACATGTTCTTTGCTTTTTTTTGCAAGTTATAGGGCCATAAATACAAGTAGCACTTTGCTATTTCCAAATTATTTTATTCAAGATTAGCGCTAGTTACATTGGGACACTGATATCTTTCAGGAATCCCTGAATATCCCTTGACATGTATATATTTTTTTTTAGAAGACATCCCAAAGTATTGATCTAGGCCAATTTTGGTATATTTCATGCCACCATTTCACCGCCAAATGCGATCAAATACAAAAAATCGTTCACTTTTTCACAAACTTTCGGTTTCTCACTGAAATTATTTACAAACAGCTTGTGCAATTATGGCATAAATGGTTGTAAATTTTTCTCTGGGATCCCCTTTGTTCAGAAATAGCAGACATATATGGCTTTGGCATTGCTTTTTGGTAATTAGAAGGCCGCTAAATGCCGCTGCGCACCACACGTGTATTATGCCCAGCAGTGCAGGGGTTAATTAGGGAGCTTGTAGGGAGCTTGTAGGGTTAATTTTATCTTTAGTCTAGTGTAGCAGACAACCCAAAGTATTGATCTAGGCCCATTTTGGTATATTGCATGCCACCATTTCACCGCCAAATGCGATCAAATAAAAAAAAAAGTTCCCT
The DNA here is from genome assembly GCF_027579735.1 of Bombina bombina. Lineage (NCBI taxonomy): Eukaryota > Metazoa > Chordata > Amphibia > Anura > Bombinatoridae > Bombina > Bombina bombina. Next base: position 352,031,151 of record NC_069500.1, read on the forward strand.
TTTTCACAAACTTTTTGTTTCTCACTGAAATTATTTACAAACAGCTTGTGCAATTATGGCATAAATGGTTGTAAATTTTTCTCTGTGATCCCCTTTGTTTAGAAATAGCAGACACATATGGCTTTGGCGTTGCTTTTTGGTACTTAGGCCGCTAAATGCGCATCACACGTATTATGGCTAGCAGTGAAGGGGTTAATTAGGTAGCTTGTAGGGAGCTTGCAGGGTTAATTTTAGCTTTAGTGTAGAGCTTAGCCTCCCACCTGAAACATCAGACCCCCTGATCCCTCCCAAACAGCTCTCTTCCCTCCCCCACCCCACAATTGTCCCCGCCATCTTAAGTACTGGCAGAAACTCTGCCAGTACTAAAATAAAAGCTATATTTGGGCTTTTTTTTTTTTAAAGAAAAGGCATATTTACATATGCTGCTCTGTAGGACCCCCCTTTAGCCCCCAACCTGACTGATCCCCCACCAAACAGCTCTCTAACTCTCCCCCTCTGTCTTAATGGCCGCCATCTTGGGTACTGGCAGCTGGCAGTACCCAGTTTAGAATAAAATTGCTGATATTTTTTAATTTTTCCCCTTTTCTGTAGTGTAGCTCCTTGCCCCACCAAAGACCAACCCCCCACCCCCTCCTAGATACCTTTGATTTATATTTTTTTAAATTAAAATACCCCTTTCTCAAACTCTTCAAAGTTATATTTTCTGTAGTGTAGCGTTCCCACCCGCTCCCGCCCCGTGCACGCGCCCACCCGCCGCCCCCCCGTGCACGCGCCCCCATCGGCCCTGCCCCCGATCCCGCCCCCCTCTACATTACCCGGCCCATCGATGGCCGCCCACCCGCCTCCCAAATCGGCTCCCACCCACCAACGATACCGGCCATCGATGTCCGGTGCAGAGAGGGCCACAGAGTGGCTCTCTCTGCATCGGATGGCCATCTAGAGTTATTGCAGGATGCCTCCATATCGAGGCATCACTGCAATAACCGGAAAGCAACTGGAAGCGAGCAGGATCGCTTCCAGCTGCTTTCCACACCGAGGACGTGCAGAGTACGTCCTCAGGCGTTAACTGCCTTTTTTTTGAGGACGTACCCTGCACGTCCTTGGTCGTTAAGGGGTTAAACATTATTTTCCAAAAATACATTTAGAATTACCTTGAGAAAGTTGTATTTGAAGAAAAGCTATCACATTAGTATCTAGTCTCCAGATTATGTGTGCATTTAAACATATTTAAGACGCACACAAAAATAAATTAATATTGACCATCTAGATATCCGAAATACGGGTCTTTAAATAAGTAAATTGTATTGATTTCTTTTGGATATAATTGAATTACTAATGCAGCCTCATTAATACACTTTCAACTATAACATTTACATCTTATTTGTTTAATTTTAAAATATACAGAGTCTGTGGCCAGTGAGGAGGAAACACAGCGGGAACATGCTTGTAATGATCCTGCTGCCCCTTTAAGTTTGGTCCTCCTACTTCACCCTATTTAAGCTGTAACTTCCCCTGAAACTCTGCTTATGTATCTTCTACTGCAGAGTTTCCAGGAAGCCCTGGACGAGACAAATACAAGGGAGGGGCGTTTGACCCCTGTTATAGGTGTGAGTTGGATTGGTGGAAGGTCAGTGAGAGGAGGTGATAGGTGGGGCCTCCTAGGTGGATAAAATAGGTGGGGGTTGCTAGAAAAGAGCTCCAAAAAGAGTGAGAGGGTAATTGTGGAAAGAAGCTTGCTTTTTCTCACACTTACCTGTTTCATCATGAAGTCTAATCCAGACCTGTTAGCTGCTGTTACTGCCTTGGCTCAAGCCAGAGGCGCATACTGGGTGCTGGACCAGATGAGTATGGCAGGAGCAACTCCCGTAGCAGAGGTCGATACCACTGGGAGAGGAAATCCACTTATAATAATGTTAAAAAATATATATAATAGGGGGAGCCCTTAAATGTGTACACAGGTAGTTTTTGCACAATGGTGGCAATATATATAGTAGCACTAGTATATCAATATGCACAATGGTGGATAAAAAGTAATAGATACAAAATACATATACTACAGTTAATAAAAAAAAAGAAGAAAAGCCCTTAAATAATTTGTAGATGATAATGATGTGGGTAAATCAGTTGGTACAATCAAGGCAGTTGTCTGTGGAGGATCAAGGCCGCGACCCAGAATCAGTAATCTGCAGTGAAAAGAGGAAGACAGAAGCGCCACATGGCCCAATATTGTAGAAAATATTTCGATATAGTGAGGGTGAAATGGTTGCACTCACATGAGATCAGACACCCCTAGTGGTGTAGAAGTCTGGGGTCAAAATCAGTCACCCAGAAGACTGGCCTCTGGTGGATTGGTAATGGTCTGTAGAGGACAATATAAAGCACAGAATTGTGCCTATATGGCCTAGTATTGCCGATGTAAAACAATGATGTAATAATGAAAAACACTCACATTTGGAGGAGCACCTCCCTTGGTGTTACAGAGGCGAGCTGGGATCAATATGGTCACCCAGTAGACTTAATCACCGGCAGTCAGGGATTCTCATTGGTCCAGCAGCGGATTAGGGGTTAAACGGTATAGAGCAAGCAGGCAGCAAGTGGAGAGTAACAAAACTTACTTTATTTAACCCTTTAACGACGCATGTCGTACAGGGTACGTCGCACACAACCTGGTCTTTAAAGACCAGCGACGTACCCTGTACGACATCAGGGTTTAAAGTGGCTGGAAGCAATCCTGATCGTTTACAGCCGCTTTCAAGGTATTGCTGTGATGCCTCGATATTGAGGCATCACTGCAATACCCTTTTTCCAAAACCGATGCAGAGAGAGCCACTCTGTGGCCCTCTCTGCATCGGTAGCGATGGGCCCGATCGTTGGTGGGTGGGAGCAGCTGCAGGGAGGCGGGTGGGTGGCCCATCACTACCCGGCATCCGGTTCCTGAATGTGCAATGTGAACGGCGGGTGCCGGGAGCGTGCGGGGGCCTGCAGGGAGCACGCGTGCACGATTGCGTAACAACCACTGCCACCAATGAATGAATGAATGGGAGAGAGGGAGAGGGAGGGGGGAAATAACTGTCAAAAGGATCTGGGAGGGGGAGAGGGAGGAGGGTATTGAGTGGGGGGCAGCTACACTACAGAAAAAATGTAGTGTAAATTGGGTACTGGCAGACAGCTGCCAGTACCCAAGATGGCAGCAAATAGGTTGTGGGAAAGGGTTATAGAGCTGTTTGGGGGAGATCAGAGAGGTGGGGGGCTAAGGGGGGGTCCATCACAGCTAAACAGATATTTAAAAAAAAAAAAAAATCATAAAAAAAAAAGCCTTTTGTTTTTTTAATAAATCTTGCCTAGAGATTTTCATAACATCAATAATCTCTTTACGGATAAAATTGGGATCATACCCCCTTTGAATAAATGCTTGGCCTATTTCTTGTAATCTAATCTCTGCAGTTTCATCATCTGAAACTATGCCTCTTACTCGCATCAATTGGCTTCTAGGTACAAGACAGGAGAGTCCGGTTGTGAGTATTGCTGATAAAACCAATCGATCTAATGACGGTCTGGTAATCAATATCTCTGGAACTGATCTTACAGATATGGAATTGCAAGTTCTAAATAAGGGACTGTCGTTTTGCCCATCAAATAGATGTGACTTTTTTCAATTGGAAACTGATTTGTTTAAATTCTTTAGAAGTCTTAAATTTAAATAATTTTTTTCTAAGAGTAATTGTATTGTCCCAAAGGGAAATAAGTCTGCACCCTGCACTAAAGATGTAAATGAGCCAACAATTAACGAGTTAAAAATACAAGCTTTGGGCTTGAAAAATAAAAGTAGTTTTATTCCCGGTGTCTATGATAGAAGTGTTGATACATTTATATCTTTGGTACACAATGATGTTAATAAAGTTAAAAACAAAACAACTAAGTGCAATGTATTGAGAAATGCCAGTAATTTTACTAGAAGGGATGTTGAGGCTATTAAGTCTATTAAAAACAGGAAAGAAATTTTGCTGAAAGCAGTGGGTAACGGTGGAGCAACTGTGGTCCTTAAAAGGGACTATTATATTGAAGAGATTAAGAGCCAATTAGCTGATTGCAGCATATACAAAGCTATAGATTATAACCCTATTTTTGATATTGAGAAAGAGATTACAACATGTATTCGTAGGGCTATAAAGGATGGCTTGATTGATGCTAAAACTGAAAAATGTCTGATTTGTAAAGACCCTAGGACACCTGTTATATAAATACCTTACCTAAGGTTCATAAGAACTTAAATAACCCCCCCCCCGGGATGGCCTATTGTGGCCAGTACTGGCTCTGTCCTTTCCAATATCTCTATTTATTTAGATCGTATATTAAAGTAATTTGTTCTTGAATCATCTTCATATATTCAGGATACAGGGGATTTTCTTAAAAAATTGGAGAAGGTTGGCTCCTCAGAAAAGTTGACTCAAGCGGGGAATTTCCGTTCTCGGTGGCTAAACATGATATCACATATCTTGGCATTAAGATTTCTGCAAACCCAAACAAGCTATACGCTAATAATTTGACACCCGTATGCGCAAAACTGCAGGCGCAGATGAATAGCTGGAGATCCCTTCCTTTGTCACTCTCAGGTAGGATCAATCTTCTTAAAATGGTGATACTCCCCCGCCTTCTTTATCCGCTTCTTATGCTCCCCCTACTCTTAAGTAAAGCTGATGTCAAAATGCTAAACTCAGCGGCGACCCGCTTCATTTGGAAGGGGGGTAAGCCACGGATCTCGAGGGAAAAATTGAGCATGGGTTTTCTTAATGGGGGCCTGGCTTTGCCAGACTTCAGGCTGTACAACTGGGCAGCCCTGATTCGCCTAGTACTGGACTGGCAGGTGGGAACTCATCATTTTTGTCAACCCTCTATGGAGCAGGCTGTTTTGGGGGACGTTTCCCTGGCATACCTACCACACATCTCAAACATGAGATCTGTGAGGGCTCTGGGCCTTAATATGTTATTCAGCGAACCATTAAAGGCTTGGCATCAGGCTCATAAGTTTCTGAAGAAATCCTGTCATGCTTCAAGCTACCTGCCTATTGTCAAAAACCCAGACTTCCCGGCGGGTTCGGAAACCCAGCCCTTCGTGGTCTGGGAACAGAAAGGACTGAAATCACTTAAACAATTATTAACCCCGCTAACAAAAGAGGTAAAAAATTTTGGTGCTTTACAGAGAGAGTTTGGGATACCGAGAACACATTTCTTTGCCTTTCTACAGGTACGCCACTATATCAATACTCTAACTCGGAACGCACCTGAATTTTGGGAGGGTTCTCCCTTCCGCATTTCACAAACACTGTACACAATGGGTAAGTTTTCCCTATCGGAAATCTATCAAACACTCATGCAGCATAGAGCACAGAGCACAAGGGACTCAGTGCAAGCAGGGTGGTCCCGTGTAGGAATTGAGGGCATTACTTGGGAAGACATAAGAAGAGGCCTCGAACTAACTAAATCAGCCACGTTGTCCGCCATGTACAGGGAATCCCAGATACGTTTCCTCCATAGGGCCTATCTCACACCAAGAACATTAGCCAAATGGGTGCCTATGCGTCCTAACCAATGCGTGAGATGTGCAGTAGAGGCCCCTACTCTCTTACATTATATGTGGGAATGTCCGTCAGTCAGACAATACTGGAATAAAATACAATACTGGATCAATAAGTCCTTACAGATACACCTCACGCTCAGTCCAGAAACTATCCTCTTTTTACATTGGGAAACACAACACAGACAACAGGACGCAGTATTGAGTCTAGTAATATTGTTAGCTAGAAAATGTATCTTAAAAAACTGGACAATAAGAAAGGGCCCCTCCTTTGCGGGGCTTTAGGAACCTACTTAGAACACAGATATTTACGGAACAAATGGATGTTAGGATGGATGTTCAGAACAGGCTGGGTTTATTCCTGCGTAAATGGCGCAGACTCATACTTACCTTTGAATTGGAGATTCAGAGACTTATCCTGACCCCATTTAAGGACTCAGTTCTTTTTACTGAAGCGGAACTGAGAGGGGAGTGGGCACATTTATTTTAAACGACAATCACTCCGTAGGTGGACTGACTCCCCCTCCTTTCCTTTCCTCCCCCTCTTCCCCCAGCCTTCCCTCCCCCCCCCTTTTTTTTTTTCTCCGCTGGGCCTCAAGGATAACAATATTAGTTTTTTTAGGTTTATTAATGTTATTAGTTAGATTAGGTTAAATATAAGTTTAGTTTTATTTGTGATAAAGATAATGGAAAAAGATTATGTCGGGGAAGTGCAATCACACAGACCAGATAGATATCATGTAAGACAGAAACGAAGTGTGGACAAAAGAAGAAAATATTCTACTCCTCACAATGTGACATTACTTTGTGTTATACTGTATTTAATTTATGAACTGCAATGTAAATCATGTCACCAGACATGATGGCCGCACAAAATGTAATAACTGGAATGTGTGTATTGCTTTGCCGGACAACAATAAAAAGATATTTGAAAAAAAAAAAAAAAATTGGAGAAGGTTTCTGTACCTATTGATAAGAGTATATTATTTAGCTTAGATGTCTCTAGCTTTTATATTTCCATTATACATTCAAGTAGAATGGGAGTGGTACAGTTAACATTGTTACAATCAGGTAGATACAACAATAGACAAATTGATTATATTTTGCAGTTATTAGACATCATTTTGAGATGCAATTATTTTCTCTTTCAAGACCAATTTTATAAACAATTGCAGGGTACAGCCATGGGATCCAATGTCGTCCCTACATACGCCAATATATTTATGAATGTATATGAAGAGACTTTTGTCTGTCAACATGAATTATTTTTACTATATGACGCCACTTGGTGGCGCTATATAGACGATATATTTGGTGGGTGGCTGGGCGACATTGGGTCCCTGGTGAGGTTTGTGAACTCTCTTAATACGGCTACTAGACATATCACTTTAAATCTGAAACACAGTGAAAAATGTATTGATTTCCTTGATACTACAGTCATTAAACATGAGGGATACCTAGGTATTGATCTCTTCAAAAAGAGTACGGATAGGAATAGTCTCCTACATGAACGTAGTGCACATCACCCACATTTGAAGAGATCATTACCTAGAAACCTATTGATGCGGGTAAGACGCATAGTTTCAGATGATGAAACTGCAGAGATTAGATTACAAGAAATGGGCCAAGCATTTATTCAAAGGGGGTATGATCCCAATTTTATCAGTAGAGAGATTATTGATGTTATGAAAATCTCTACGCAAGATTTATTAAAAAAACAAAATTGAGGGTAAGAATGATAAATCGACAGTTAAAAGGATGATTTTTGCCAGTGATTATCATATATTAAGTAAAAAAATACATAAGATCCTTTGCAAACATTGGTTTATATCGCGTATCTGTAATTCTGCGATATTAGAATTCCAATAGCCCCCTATGCCAGCATATAGAAGGGCATGTAACTTAAAAGGACATGAAACCCAATTTTTTTCTTTTGTGATTTAGAAAGAGCATGTCATTTTAAACAACTTTCTAATTTACTTCTATTATCTCATTTGCTTCATTCTCTTGATATTACTTGCTGAAAAGCATATCTAGATATGCTCAGTAGCTGCTGATTGGTTGCTGCACATAGAGGCCTTGTGTGATTGGCTCACACATGTGCATTGCTATTTCTTCAACAAAGGATATCTAAAGAATTGAGCAAATGAGATAATAGAAGTAAATTGGAAAGTTGTTTAAAATTGCATGCCCTATCTGAATCATGAAAGTTTAATTTTGACTAGACTGTCCCTTTAAGGAATACTCTTATAAAAGCAGACATTGGATCTGATAAAAAGAGTAGACAATCCTTTATTGGTAAAAAGAATACAGGCTGCTTCCCCTGTTTAAGTTGCTCGAATTGCAACAATATGATCAAAGGCTCCACTTTTACACACCCCAAAACTGGAAAGAAATTCTATATTAGAGGCTATTATACATGTAATACATCATATGCTATTTATTTATTGAAATGTCCATGTGCCTGTATTTATATAGGCAAATCAACTCGCCAGATAAGAGAAAGATTAAATGACCATAAATCTAATATTAGAACTAAATGTATTAAATCTCCAGTTGCTGAACATTTCTTAATTAAATTATATATAAATTATAGATCACATAGAGATTCCAAGATGTGGAGGTAATAGAGAGATTATACTTAAACAGGGTGAGTTATATTGGATCCATAAGTTGGAATCTAAGGGTCCAATGGGCATGAATAAGGATTTTGATGTATCTGTTTTTTTGTAATCCTTAGCGATAGTATTATTTCTATCCTCAGAAAGTAACTGATATTACTAAATAATTGCATGATTTGATGTTATACAAAAGTATTTCAATATATGGTGTGTTCTATGGTTCTTTTGATTGTTCTATATATATGTACATTTTTTGATCAAATATATGCAATATATGTTTTTGTCCACTAAATGGCTAATGTTAGTTGGAGATTGTGGGTTTTTTATGACCACCAGGCGGTAATATATTTTGCATTTACCTAAGAGTTTGTAAACACAGGTCTGTTAATTGTGATGAAGGGGAGGGATTTAAGGTTTATAAGGTGCAATTCTTGTATGTGATGTATACAACATGATTAAAGGGTAACACCTGAAACGTCGTCGTCCTATCTTTGTTTGGAGTAGATGTAAATAAATATACATCTTTTATTATCTTGGAGTGCTGCCATCTGATTTCTTATACTGCATTATTCTTGGGACTTTTTGATGTGGAGTCCTGGATGGCGTTGTCACCCGTTTGATACACAGGTGCTGGAGAATTTACATTTCTACTATATTGTTAAATAGCAAGCAAGTGTAATGCACATTTTCACATAATGTAACGCTAGATTACATAATAATGTGAAAATGTGATATGTGAAGTATAATTCATTGTTGTTAATAAATATATATTTCATTAGAATAATAAGATTAGGAAATATTTAGGAAGCATCAAGGTTTAAGATAGAAATAATGCTACTATATACAGTAGATCACGAAAATTTTTATTTTTTATACAATATATGTTACCTATAGCAATATATAGCTTGATAATTAAATATAAAAAAACATCATAGAAAGAGATTATTCATCTAAAATATGTGTGCATTACACACAGTGATTTTGTATGTTTTACTACTACAATAAGATTTCATGAGAATTGGAATATAGTCTGCTTTAAATATATTATATGTGTAGTAAAACAAAATTAGATATTAAAAATTACCTTATAAATGCATATCCATAAAGAAATTACTGTTGTCAGCATCACTTAAGAATTATTAACATAAAATCACTTTTATGAGAAATGACATTAATAAAAAAAAAATATATATAACATTTTAATTAAAATATTTTTATTATGATAAATATGATTTATGAAGGTCATAAAACATAATTAAATAATATAATAGGACAAATAATTCAGAATGATAACACAGTCCCCTTTGGAGCCATCTGACAAGTTGACATAGTGCATCACAGTCCTTGGAGGGAGTTGACAAGGGCAAACAAAGACGAACACAGCCCCTTTGGAGCCATCTGACAAGTTGACATAGTGCATCACAGTCCTTGGAGGGAGTTGACAAGGGCAAATAAAGGCCAACACAGCCACTTTGGAGCCATATGACATAAGGCCAAACAAAGTGCAACAGGCACAAAAAAATCCTAACAAATAAATAACAAAGCCAACAGGCAACATTTTAAACAGAAAAACAATGAACATAGTAACATAGTAACATAGTAGATAAGGTTGAAAAAAGACTGAAGTCCATCGAGTTCAACCTATACAAATCTAAAATACTTACAAAAAGCTCCAGTTAAGCTTAAATAACCCCATTAAAATGTGACCCATTTAATACTAGCAATCATATCCATGAATTTTGTTTATATACAGAAATTTATCCAGACTGTTTTTAAATGTATCTATGGTATTGGCATTCACTACCTCCTTTGGTAATGAGTTCCACAATTTTATTGCTCTTACAGTGAAAAAACGTTTCCGTTGCAGGAGATTAAATCTCCTTTCCTCCAACCTTAAATTATGACCTCTTGTCAGAACCAATTTTCTTGGAATAAAAAGAGCTTCTGCCATCTCTGTATATGGGCCTTGAATATATTTATATAAAGTAATCATGTCACCTCTCAAGCGCCTTTTTTCTAGGAGGAGTTACTCCTGCTCCCTTGGGGCATCTCCGGACTCTCCACATTCTGTGGCATTCTCCTCACGTTCCTCTGCCTGAGTTTCTGCAGCTGCAGCTTGCAGCCTTGCAGCCTTGCCTTAATATGGCTCATGCGATTAAGCATGATCTCATTAAACTGCAGAACCATGGAATCCTGCATTATATCCAGCCGCAGATGGCAAATCAGCATGATGCTCTCCAATCTGGCTAGAGCCTCTAGCGTCAACCATGCTGACAAAGTACAAAAAAGGACCCTAGTGAAATAGCTCAGCTACCCTTAGAGAGCAAAATCCCAGTTACTCCCAAAATAAAATACAAATGAACATAAAAAAGGGAGCGCTAATCAAGCAGCTATATATGAGATCATAATCAAATAACTTATATATATCACTAATTGTACCAGTATATATAGAATCAAGGTTCAAACAATGATAGTGTAACAGTTTATACAGTTATAATTCAACACTTTATTACTGACATAATAAAACTAGACCACCGGTGGTTGGCACATAAAAACATAAAAAAGCAATAAAAAAAGTAATGACTGATATCAATGTCCAAATTTATTCAAGAACGTTATAAATTCATTAACCTAGATCAAATGATATCCTTGTGAAATTTACAAGATAAATCTAAAACTTGATGAATAGTAGAAACTAAATATGTAAATGCGGGCATGGAGACCATAAAAATTGGTGTGGATATAGTTCCAAGTATAAAAGGATGTGTATGGATAAATGAGACCGCTGTTATCATGCAACTATATGTGTACAAAGAAAGATACTTAGTGTATTCATCAGGGTCAGTGACTGGTTCTTCCTCCGGAATCCGAATTTACCCATTTTACTGCTCTTTAAGGTAAGCTGTTTTTCCCCTTCTAAGGCACGCCGTTCAATTTCCAAATGCTTGGGACACTGCCGTCCTTGGTTCTGGGTCACGTGCTCTACGTCATGTGATGTCGCTCACCAATAGAAAATGTTTATTGCCGGTTGTATAGAAGATATTCTGTATTGACTAAGTATCCAATACTTGAAATAACAATTGATCCAAATCTAGTTGCTAACAGCTATGTTATAGTCTCATCCAAACGGTTGTTTTACTTTCACACAATCTACGTGTAAGGCTGTAAAGCTGAAACGCGTAGATTGTGTGAATGTAAAACAACCGTTTGGATGAGACTATAACAGAGCGCTCTGTGTAGCTGTTAGCAACTAGATATCTGTGACTGGGAAGGGGAACAGGTGGGGCAGGCACAGTTGGGGCAGGGGCACAAGGGAAAGGACGGACATGAGCAGGTGGCTGAGGTTGAGTAGGAGCATGAAGGTTATAACGGGGAGAGCGGCGAATGACAGGTGGGACTGCTTTGTAAGAGGCAGGATGGGAATGACGGGAAGAGCAGTGAGGGGGGGGGCAGAGGGGGGAGGAGGGGAAGGTGTGGCAGGGTGATGCCTAGAAGTGGATAGTCCATCTGAAATATATAATACAATTATTTAAATACATATATTATATAAAAATATATTATTTACATTTCAAATTAATAATCTTCATAATTTGAAATATGTAATTATTTTTATTTTCTCCAAAATTTGACAAGGTAACAATAATGACTATGATTAAAGGTCTTAATTGATTTGAAAAAAGTATAATTTAGAATCTGTTTAAATTTATCCTTGAAACTCTGTTTGCTCACTGGAGCTTTTTCTTGAACGTTTGATCCATACATTAATAAGCATATGTTGCAAAGTCCACATTATGTGTTCATCTTTATGAATTTACAATATTACATTTCTCTTTTTGATTATATATATCAGTACACATGGATGCATTTGATATTGAAAAGCCATAGAGGTCCGTCTCTTATGTGATGTACTTGTCATTGGATCACATCTAGAGTGCATTATTTAATGTGCACAACATAGAGTACTTTTAGACACATGCCCGTGGATTGACTTATGAGAGTCCACTAATTGTATAATATGGAAGTGTGTCATATGAACAAATATAAATGTGCACTCTACATAGGCTTTGAAACAAGGTAATCACTGATGACAAAATATATTAAGATGATTGGCTTGGTAATGTTAAATATAATTTATTTAAACATTGATGGATCAATCATTTACTATTCAAAACATTTACACAGTAGACAGTACCTTTCCTATTAACTATTAAGAATAGAATGATATCTGACATTGCATTTTCATATTCTGTTCTTTGTATATTACTTTTACATTAGGATTAAATGTATGTCAACCCAATATTAATAGACACATTCAGAGTGGAAAACTTTATTTAATAGAAATATTAATGTTTGTCTTAGTGAAATTGACAGTTTACACATAAATCATGTTAAAATCAAACTTGAGAGGAATATACAAAAATACTAGTGCACGCTTTACAGATCATCATTAGTGATGTCGCGAATAGTTCGCCGGCGAATAGTTCCCGGCGAACATAGCTTGTTCACGTTCGCCGCGGCAGGTGAACATATGCGATGTTCGATCCGCCCCCTATTCGTCATCATTGAGTAAAACTTTGACCCTGTACCTCACAGTCAGCAGACACATTCCAGCCAATCAGCAGCAGACCCTCCCTCCCAGACCCTCCTACCTCCTGGACAGCATCCATTTTAGATTCATTCGGAAGCTGCATTCTTAGTGAGAGGAGGGACAGTGTAGCTGCTGCTGATTTAATAGGGAAATCGATAGCTAAGCTAGTGTATTCAGTGTCCACTACAGTCCTGAAGGACTCATCTGATCTCTGCTGTAAGGACAGCACCCCAAAAAGCCCTTTTTAGGGCTAGAACATCAGTCTGCTTTTTTTCCTGTGTAATCTAATTGCAGTTGCCTGCCTGCCAGCGTGTGTGTCAGGCTCACAGCGTATACTGTGCCCACTTGCCCAGTGCCACCACTCATATCTGGTGTAACAGTAGTGTACATTTAAAAAAAACAACACTTTTTTGACTGTGAAATAATAGCAGACAGCTGCCAGTACCCAAGATTGCCGCCAATAAGGCAGATGGGGAGGGTTAGAGAGCTGTTTTGGGGGGGATCAGGGAGGTTGGGGGCTAAGGGGGGATACTACACCACAGCATATGTAAATATGCTAAAAAATAAATAAATTAATAAACCTTTTATTTTAGTACTGGCAGACTTTCTGCCAGTACTTAAGATGGCGGGGACAATTGTGGGGTGGGGGAGGGAAGGGAGCTGTTTGGGAGGGATCAGGGGGTCTGATGTGTCAGGTGGGAGGCTGATCTCTACACTAAAGCTAAAAGTAACCCTGCAAGCTCCCTACAAACTACCGAATTAACCCCTTCACTGCTAGCCATAATACACGTGTGATGCGCAGCAGCATTTAGCGGCCTTCTAATTACCAGAAAGCAACGCCAAAGTCATATATGTCTGCTATTTCTGAACAAAGGGGATCCCAGAGAAGCATTTACAACCATTTGTGCCATAATTGCACAAGCTGTTTGTAAATAATTTCAGTGAGAAACCTAAAATTGCGAAAAAAATTGTTTTTTTTTAAATTTGATCGCATTTGGCGGTGAAATGGTGGCATTAAATATACCAAAATGGGCCTAGATCAATACTTTGGGTTGTCTACTACACTACACTTAAGCTAAAATTAACTCTACAAGCTCCCTACATGCTCCCTAATTAACCCCTTCACTGCTGGGCATAAAACACGTGTGGTGCGCAGTGGCATTTAACAGCCTTCTAATTACCAAAAAGCAACGCCAAAGCCATATAAGTCTGCTATTTCTGAACAAAGGGGATCCCAGAGAAACATTTACAACCATTTAGGCCATAATTGCATAAGTTGTTTGTAAATAATTTCTGTGAGAAACCTAAAGTTTGTGAAAAAGTGAACAATTTTTTTTCATTTGATCGCATTTGGCGGTGAAATGGTGGCATTAAATATACCAAAATGGGCCTAGATCAATACTTTGGGTTGTCTACTACACTACACTTAAGCTAAAATTAACTCTACAAGCTTCCTACATGCTCCCTAATTAGCCCCTTCACTGCTGGGCATATAACACGTGTGGTGCGCAGTGGCATTTAACAGCCTTCTAATTACCAAAAAGCAATGCCAAAGCCATATAAGTCTGCTATTTCTGAACAAAGGGGATCCCAAAGAAGCATTTACAACCATTTATGCCATAATTGCATAAGTTGTTTGTAAATAATTTCTGTGAGAAACCTAAAGTTTGTGAAAAAGTGAACAATTTTTTTTTATTTGATCGCATTTGGCAGTGAAATGGTGGCATGAAATATACCAAAATGGGCCTAGATCAATACTTTGGGATGTCTTCTAAAAAAAAAATATTCATGTCAAGGGATATTCAGGTATTCCTGACAGATATCAGGGTTCCAATGTAACTAGCGCTCATTTTGAAAAAAAGTGGTTTTGAAATAGCAAAGTGTTTCTTGTATTTATTTCCCTATAACTTGCAAAAAAAGCAAAGAACATGTTAACATTGCGTATTTCTAAACTCAGGACAAAATTTATAAACTATTTAGCATGGTTGTTTTTTGGTGGTTGTAGATGTGTAACAGATTTTGGGGGTCAAAGTTAGAAAAAGTGTGTTTTTTTCCATTTTTTCCCTCATATTTTATAATGTTAGGTGATTTATGCCCTTTATAGATTAAAACCAGACTCTGCATCAACTATGTAATTTTCCATGGGAGTTTTGCCATGGATCCTCCTCCGGCATGCCACAGTCCAGGTGTTAGTCCCCTTGAAACAACTTTTCCATCACTATTGTGGCCAGAAAGAGTCCCTGTGGGTTTTAAAATTCGCCTGCCTATTGAAGTCTATGGCGGTTTGCCCGGTTTGCCCATTCGCGAACAGTTGTGGAAGATCGCGTTCGCTGTTCGCGAACCCAAATTTTTAGGTTTGCGACATCACTAATCATCATGAAATTAAGGCAAGGAATTTAAACATGGTTATGTTTTATGTATACTTAGAAATGGCTGACAATCACAGACCACTGATGACATCAAGAGATGGTCTGCATCTAGGCACTCAGATGAATAGCAATGACAGTCTGTACAATAATAATATTATTATTGTGGGATTGGATGTAATATGCATGTGACATCATGATGTCACCCAAGTAAATTTATACCTAAAAAATTTAAATATTAAATTTCGATGTTCCTGCTCCATGTTATAGAAAGGGGGTCAGTAGTGTATTTTATAAAAAAAATTATAATATTTTTTAACAGGAGCAAGGTGTAGACTGTATTTGTATAAAAATAATTATTTTCACTAAAATACATGTTACATACATGTTGGAATATATATTTTTGATGTATTATAAGACCCCCAAGAGAACCACATTCTCCTCCGTCAGATCTCCAGATCTGTAAAACACAATATGTTGTGTACACGTTAAAATCTAATATTTCAAACATGTGTTACTGGTGCTCATGTTCACACAATAATGTTGTATTAAAGAGATACTGAACCAAATTATTGCATTTAATTATTCAGATGGAGCTTGCAATTTTAAGTAAATATATAATTTTCTAGTAATACTTTTTAAATGTACTTATTATTTTTGAAATCAGGAACAAAAGCATAGTACACAGAACATTTAATGCTTATTATGTGTGTATTGCTCGATGATTGTTGTCTAAATGTATACAAAAATCACCATGTGCTATCCATGTTCTGAAGCACAAAAGTATAGACTAAGAAGCTTTGTGATTTTACAATTAAAATACTAAAATAAATATATATTATTAGAGAAGTACATTATAATATTTATTCAAATTAAATGCTCAATCATAATCATGATCATCAAATATTTTGGTAAGATATATTTAATGATGTATGAATGAGTAAATGGACTTACCATCATCCTGTTCAGGCAGGTCTGGATTGATCTCTCAGGGATTGTCAAACTAACCTCAACTATTAATTATATTAATATAAATTATGTAACACAATTTGTACATATGCTTTAAAAATACATATTTTGCATTAAAAAAATCATTTATATTAAACTCTAAAGTCTAAATAAAATTAATCGAAACGTGAAGGCTAGACCACTATTATGAAAATCAAATGTAATATTTCATTAAGGTGATAGAGTAGAAAATTATGTCTTTCACAGATGCACTATTTTTTAAAAGATTATACATCTGATTCTTATCATATTCATCTATCGAACATTTCCAAATATAGATTTGACTCTGTTTCCTAAACAATCCAGAGAGACAATTTACACTTTGAAAATGTTTCATTCTCATGCTATTTTAATTATATTTTAATTATAAGATTAAAGAATATAAGCATATGAGATGTCATTTTATATTCAGCACCTGTGTACCAATTTATGATTGTTGTCTAAATGTAGCCAACAACTGCCAAGCACTACCCATGTGCTGAATGTGCTGAATCGATAATGGCCCAGCCCCTAATATTACATTCAAATAAAGATAGCAGGATTATGAAGAATATCTTAGAATACAAGTAAATTCAGATTTTGCTTAATATGGAATAATATCTGAATCATGAATTTCCTTCTTAATATGAGTAGAGTCCACGGCATCATTCCTTACTGTTGGGAATACTGAACCTGGCCACCAGGAGGAGGCAAAGACACCCCAGCTAAAAGCTCAAATACTCCCCCTACTTCCCTCATATCCCAGTCATTCTTTGCCTTTCGTCACAGGAGGTTTGCAGAGAAGTGTCAGAATATACAGAGTAGTTCCTTATGGAGGGTATCTACCCTTCGAAATGGGACTGGAGTTTTATGTAGTCTTGTCAGCCTCTCAGTGAGTCTGGAGATGCAGGGAGAGTCTTTCTGCGAATCCATCCAGACTCATATTAACAGCTCCTAAGCAATCAGTGTTAATGAGTTTCACTGTCTGCTTCCATCACTCAAGTCCATGTCAGGAGCGATGCTACAAGACTGTCAAACTTGAGAGGCTGTGTTTCTGTTCTACGGCATAGATTCTGGTAAGATTGTTTCATTTTTTTATACACATATGATAACGCAAGAAGACAGGGTCACAGTGTGGCTCCTTTTATCTGTATGGAATCAATGGTTAATATCTCCGGAGGGGGATTATTGAACAGGGGGGATTAATGACATAATTTTATTTTATTATGATTATGCTGCAACATATGTGAGATGAGGCTCAGGCAGATGTTGGAACATACAGGTTTTACTTTTGTTTTTGGAAGCTGCGCAGCCTGAAATACTTGGCACGCTTTTTCCTATAGCAGGGGCGGTCCTGCATTGCGCACCACGTAACCGGGTGTGGTCACACTGATTTCCTTTCTTTCTGATTTGGTCTCATGCAGAGATATTTTTTGGCACCTCTGAACCTTTATTGGAAAGTAATAACTACTGAGTAGTATCTGTGCAGTTGATACTTGTTAACTTATGTGTACTTGATACTATAAAAATGTTTATATTGCAATTGATTCATTGTATAATCAAATCAAACATTTAAGGGAGACGTCCCTTTTTTTCTAAAGATACTGTGATATTAGCTATTTAGCTTTTAATAAATATATTTAATTTTTTTACTTTTATGAGTAGACTTGATATCTTTAACTGCCTAGTGAACTCACTTATTTTTATCTGTGCAATAAGGTCAAGGCTGCCAGGATTCTTTCCTTTCTCCAGGAGGGTCTGGAGAAGGGCCTTTCTGCCAGTTCCCTGAGGGGACAGATTTCAGCCCTTTCTGTTTTGCTGCACAAGAGACTTACAGAGCTCCCTGATGTGCAATCCTTCATTAAGGCTCTGATCAGGATCAGACCTGTGTTTAGATCTTACACTCCACCTTGGAGTTTTAATCTTGTTTTTAAGTTTTTGCAACGGGCTCCATGTGAGCCAATGCGTTCGGTTGACATTAAATAGTTGTCCTGGAAGGATCCTTTTCTATTGGCTATTGCGTCGGCACGCAGAGTTTCTGAAATGGCTGCCTTGCAATGTGAACCTCCTTATTTGGTGTTCCACACTGATAAGGCCGTCCAATCTCCTAATTGATCGTAACATCAATTAGGAGATTGTGGTTCCTTCCTTGTGTCCTAATCCTTCTTCCAAGCAACGTTTACTTCATAATCTGGATGTTGTCTGAGCTTTGAAGTTTTGTTTGACGTTTTTGCTTCAGCTTAAGCAGCTTTTGGGAGAAAGGTTTTGCAGGCTGTGGTGCCATCAGATTAGGGTCCACATTTTCTTTCACCCTCCTGTTATCATTCAGTGTCCTCTAGAGCTTGGGTATAGTTTTTCCAACAGTAAGGAATGATGCCATGGACTCTCCTCATATTAAGAAGGAAAACATAAATTATGCTTACCTGATAATTTCCTTCTGTATGAGGAGAGTCCACGGCCCCTGCCACTTTACTCCAATGGGCGGATCAAAATTTTGTTTTTCTCTTCCGGCTCTATTAATACCCTGATAGTTCTCCTACTGTTCCTTGTTCCCTTAGAAGAATGACTGGGATATGAGGGAAGTAGGGGAAGTATTTAAGCCTTTGGCTGGGTTGTCTTTGCCTCCTCCTGGTGGCTAGGTTCAGTATTCCTAACAGTAAGGAATGATGCCGTGGACTCTCCTCATACAGAAGGAAATGAAATTATCAGGTAAGCATAATTTATGTTTTTTCATTTTAAATACACTTTACATTTAATTATAGGATCCATGTTTATATAGATCAATGTGAATGTATTAGGCAATGTTATGTACAAACATGTAAGCCAATAGTGAAGTATAATGAGACATACCAGACTGGGACAAACCCGAGGTCCAGCACCAACATCCATATCTGTAAAATATTAAATCAAGATTGGATCTCATTAGTAGAAATCATAACTTTGACACAATCAATCAGACATATTTTTTTAATTTTGACAAGGTGAAACATATTCTTTAATATGTGAGTTCATTGTTTTGTAAAATGTATGTATAAATGAACATAGATGAGTTCCTAGTTTGTATTTGCCATAAAGTGATAACTTAATAAAAAAATATTCTGAAAATGGTATATATATGTTTCTGAACTATTTATAATTTCTAATAAATTCAAGGTTTTAAAACTGTTTGATCCATCTATCAAGGCACTATCAAACTAGATGGCTGAATCAATGACCCCATGTGTTAAATGGCTAGTGAATAAAATAATAGAATCTTTTTATTCCAATCCTTATTTTGATTTATATATTTAACTTGAAATATATTTAGATTTAATTTTATTTTGTATTTATGTTGCTATCATGACTTTTATCATAATCCTAGGTAGTCTCACATGTTATTTTCTTATAATATGAAGTGTGCCTCTTATGTTAAAGGGACATTTTTTTTGGTGTCCAACCTTTATTAATTAGATAGGGAATATAATTTTTACAATATCGAGACTTCACTTGTAACATCAAATTGTGTTTGTTCTCTTGGTATTCTTTGTTTAAATATAAAACTAATTCTCGTCATAAGCAATTATCAATATCCTTGAAATGGCAAGATTAGTTAAATGCATTTTGCAATTTTCAAAATCTAGAGGACGTAAGTTCATGTGTGCCATTCAGATAACCACACCCATGGATTTACAAGGGAGAGGGCACTGATTGGCTAAATGCAAGTCTGTCAAAAAGCTAATCACAGAGTTTAAAATTATTTCATAATAAATGTTATTTTATCAATCAAAATGGATTTAGAAATAAAGGGATCATGTTTATTTAATTAAAAAAGAATTTCCCAAAGGTATCACTTCAACTATCTGATCCTTTTAACGCATGGGAGCAGAGGCACTTAATTTAACCCCTAGCATAGACTCCGACATCCCCCAACTATTTAAGACTTAAAACTATATGAAGAGAGCAAAACACGACAATGCTTCCAATCCCCAATATGGTGTATGATGAGAAACATACATTCATTGTTGAAAATAATGTTAAAAGTTATTTCATTTGTTATTACTTTGTCAAAATTAATGTTCTTACTGTGTCTTATTTCTCTGCTTGTAAAACTGTACATTATGTGATACTTTTTCAACTATGGTCTCACATGTATAAACAACTTCAATTACGCATTACCATGCCGGTAGAACCTTCAGTAATTAAGATCCTCTCACACAATGTCAAGGGGTTAAATATTCAGCAAAAAAGATCCATAGTCATACGAGACTACAAAAGACTTAAATGTCACATAGTACTACTCCAAGAAACCCACTTTAAAAGAGGACATGAACCCCATTCCCCTATAGAAAATGTGGCCCTGGATATTTTGCCTCAAATTCTACTAAGCACAATGGGGTAGGCATTTTATTTAACAAAAACCTCCCTTTTAAGCTAACCTCGATAACCAAAGACAAAGAAGGGAGACATTTAATTATTTCAGGTCTGTTATATAATAAGGCAGTAACAATAGCAAATGTATATGCTACAAACACAGACTCATCCCAATTCTTCCATCACACTTGCAACAAAATTTTAGAATAATCCAGAGGCAGTTTAATTGTTGGAGGAGACTTCAATGTAGCTTTAGATCCTCACATAGACTGTTCCTCATGTCAATCCTCAGTACCACACAAGACACTAAAATCAATAAAAACTTGCTTATCTAACTTGGCTATACGTGACGCTTGGTGACTCAATCATCCTTCCACAAAAGACTACACATTTTTCTCACATCCTCATCAGACTTACACAAGAATAGATTTTCTCATGCCTGACGTTTCAAGCCTTGCGCTTGTACAACGTACTGAAATATCACCCCTTACATGGTCAGACCATATTGCAAAACGAAATAGGAGCACCAGGCAATTCCATAAATAAAATATAACTTTTATTCAGCTTGTAGAAGCTTGCAGCAACATTGCTTAAAATCTGTTCATAACATCACAACAAAGCATTCAAGGGTAGCAATCCTGCTTCTGCATTTCTGCATTCGCCATACTCATAGCATAATGCTTAAGCAGGAATTGCCTGGTGCTCCTATTTCGTTTTGCAAATTGTTCATTGGGGGAAAGCGAGCACAGGCATTGAACATATTGATGTCAGACCCTGGGAGTGGATATTGATCCACATGCTGACAGTGCTGAGCGTTCTGAGTGAGCGAGACGGAGTTCACGGATCAACGATGATGTCATCAGCTATTGCCCGTGGTTGACGAAGGGAGCAGAGACGAGTCGGAAGCGGCAGGTAGTTTACGGCAATCTGTGCAGAGCCAAATGGACTGCTTTCCAGACAGCTCCTGTGGACCGACCATGGAGGTTAGAAATATTGCTTTCACATACTACTCGATTTACTGGTAAGACCAGGAGAATTTATGTGTGACTCATTGTGGCGTGTATGATCTCTCAGAACTGGCTACATGTTAGTTGTTTGCTCACAGTGCTATTACGGGCAGTGGATACAAAGTAGCAAGGTTAACTGCTAAGGAGTCATATACTTATCCTTTCCCAGTGTGAAATAATAATACGTGATTCATTTGGTACTGAGACTTTGTCTTACATTTAATGGTCAGACCATGTCATGATCAGCTGTACTGTCAAATGGCCCTCATCACACATCACTGATAGAGTGTGGAAACTTGACGAAACCTTACTGATAGACCCCCTAACACGCATACAACTCACCAAAGACATTGAAGACATATGTTAGGTTAAACAACACATTTGACGTAACTATACAACATAT
The DNA here is from genome assembly GCF_027579735.1 of Bombina bombina. Classification (NCBI taxonomy): domain Eukaryota; kingdom Metazoa; phylum Chordata; class Amphibia; order Anura; family Bombinatoridae; genus Bombina; species Bombina bombina. Next base: position 352,053,048 of record NC_069500.1, read on the forward strand.
TTGGAAAGCACATAAATGCGTTATCAGAGATGACCTAATAGCTATAAAAGCAGCTAAACTGAAACAACAGACATACCTGAAATCATTACTTGAAGACTTATATAAACTACAAGAAATCCATAAATTATATCCACAAGACCGTTCCTCACTTGATAGTTTAGAACACAAAAGACTACAACTAAACCAATACCTAGGTATAGAGGTGAAACGTAAGGCACTATTCTTACAAAAAACCTATTATGAAGGTGCAAACAACAGGGAAGAACACTGGCTATAATAGGGTTAGGGAGGAGGAGAGGATTTGTGACGTTGAGTCAAGTGTAGAATTATACACTAAATTAATCAAATAGTAAGTAGGAGTAAATTACACTTTATTAACATATATGCTTAAACAAACGTTACTGTAGGGAATGCTGGCAAGGGTATAGAAACATGGGTATAGTACCCTCTAGACTGAAATTAAGAGTGAGCCTTTAGGTAACCAGCATTAACCCATAAGTAATCATACAAGTAAAAAAAGGGGGTATTATAGTGGGCTATTTGAAACTGGGAATAGTCACTTCCATATTTCTAATATTGACAGCCTCTACTATATAGCATCCAAGAGTTAAAAAATGGAAAAAATATATATATAGGGCTAGTGGACCCGGTATGCGTGTCTGGTCAATAAATGAATATAATGATTATAAAGGAAATAGCTAGTAGCAGGGTATATGGGGATATTCCTATACTTTACACATGTATTCACACAATGTATAAAACAAGCTATGCGCTCGAGGGCGTCCTCCTACCTGCGTACTGCTCTGATTCAACAGAGTCAGCCGATTTCTAGCTTAAGTCCCTAATATTCAAAACAAATCAAACATCAAACATACAAAGCATTCATAATCTTAATGTGGATATAGCCCACTATAATACCCCCTTTTTTTTACTTGTATGATTACTTATGGGTTAATGCTGGTTACCTAAAGGCTCACACTTAATTTCAGTCTAGAGGATACTATACCCATGTTTCTATACCCTTGCCAGCATTCCCTACAGTAACGTTTGTTTAAGCATATATGTTAATAAAGTGTAATTTACTCCTACTTACTATTTGATTAATTTAGTGTATAATTCTACACTTGACTCAACGTCACAAATCCTCTCCTCCTCCCTATCCCTATTATTGTACTCAGTGATTTAATACACACTCACGAATTTGGGACTAGATTGGTATTCAGTTTAGATATTTATGGCCGGCTATCTATCCTCCACTATAGATTTTGATCAGCGGAAACAAGAAGCAGAAAGAGTATTCACTCTAAATATTTGAAATGTATGTCCACATGCTACCAACATAGAAGAAGCCTTCAAAAGTATTGCAAACATTATGAAAAAACAAGTAAAATCATTCTGGGAAGTTTTTAGCCTAGAAAGTTATGTTAAGAACAAACTAATCTCCAGAGGACTAAGGATTCAGCTAGCACCCTCTTTCCATATTTCAGATGAAAACTTTGTACTTAGGTGGCAGGAAATACTGACACAATGCTCTCTAGATCTAATGAAATTGACGGAGTATGAAAGAAAACAATATGAACAGCTAACTAAGGCCTAGATTTGGAGTTCGGCGGTAGCCGTCAAAACCAGTGTTAGAGGCTCCTAACGCTGGTTTTGGCCGCCCGCTGGTATTTGGAATCAGTGATTAAAGGGTCTAACGCTCACTTTTCAGCCGCGACTTTTCCATACCGCAGATCCCCTTACGTCAATTGCGTATCCTATCTTTTCAATGGGATCTTTCTAACGCTGGTATTTAGAGTCGTTTCTGAAGTGAGCGTTAGAGCTCTAACGACAAGATTCCAGCCGCCTGAAAATAGCAGGAGTTAAGAGCTTTCTGGCTAACGCCGGTTCATAAAGCTCTTAACTACTGTACCCTAAAGTACACTAACACCCATAAACTACCTATGTACCCCTAAACCGAGGCCCCCCCCACATCGCCGACACTCGATTAAAATTTTTAACCCCTAATTTGCCGACCGCCACCTACGTTATACTTATGTACCCCTAATCTGCTGCCCCTAACCCCGCCGACCCCTGTATTATATTTATTAACCCCTAACCTGCCCCCCACAACATCGCCGCCAGCTACTTAAAATAATTAACCCCTAATCTTCCGACCGCAAAGTCGTCCGGATGGATGTTCCGCGCTGGAGGTCTTCAGGATCCTGCCGCTTCGCTCCGGATGGAAGAAGATCGAAGATGCCGCTTGGAGAAGATGTTTGCCGGTCCGGATGTCCTCTTCTTGCCGGATAGGAGGAAGACTTTGGAGCCTCTTCTGGACCTCTTCAGCACCGGATTATGGATCGCCAACCCCCGCTTGGGTTGGATGAAGATCTTGGAGCCAGGACGGATCGGTGATACCTGGATGGTGAAGACAAGGTAGGAAGATCTTCAGGGGATTAGTGTTAGGTTTATTTAAGGGGGGTTTGGGTTAGATTAGGGGTATGTGGGTGGTGGGTTGTAATGTTGGGGGGGGTATTGTATGTTTTTTTTTACAGGCAAAAGAGCTGAACTTCTTGGGGCATGCCCCGCAAAGGGCCCTGTTCAGGGCTGGTAAGGTAAAAGAGCTTGTAACTTTTTTAATTTAGAATAGGGTAGGGAATTTTTTATTTTGGGGGGCTTTGTTATTTTATTAGGGGGCTTAGAGTAGGTGTAATTAGTTTAAAATTGTTGTAATATTTTTCTTATGTTTGTAAATATTTTTTTATTTTCTGTAACTTAGTTCTTTTTTATTTTTTGTACTTTAGCTAGTTTATTTAATTGTATTTATTTGTAGGAATTGTGTTTAATTAATTTATTGATAGTGTAGTGTTAGGTTAATTGTAGGTAATTGTAGGTAGTTTATTTAATTATTTTATTGATAGGGTAGTGTTAGGTTTAATTATATCTTAGGTTAGGATTTATTTTACAGGTAAATTTGTTATTATTTTAACTAGGTAACTATTAAATAGTTCTTAACTATTTAATAGCTATTGTACCTGGTTAAAATAAATACAAAGTTGCCTGTAAAATAAATATTAATCCTAAAATAGCTATAATATAATTATAATTTATATTGTAGCTATATTAGGATGTATTTTGCAGGTAAGTATTTAGCTTTAAATAGGAATAATTGATTTAATAAGAGTTAATTTATTTCGTTAGATGTAAATTATATTTAACTTAGGGGGGTGTTAGTGTTAGGGTTAGACTTAGCTTTAGGGGTTAATCCATTTATTAGAATAGCGGTGAGCTCCGATCGGAAGATTAGGGGTTAATAATTGAAGGTAGGTGTCGGCGATGTTAGGGAGGGCAGATTAGGGGTTAATACTATTTATGATAGGGTTAGTGAGGCGGATTAGGGGTTAATAACTTTATTATAGTAGCGCTCAGGTCCGCTCGGCAGATTAGGGGTTAATAAGTGTAGGCAGGTGTCGGCGACGTTGAGGGGGGCAGATTAGGGGTTAATAAATATAATATAGGGGTCGGCGATGTTAGGGCAGCAGATTAGGGGTACATAGGGATAACGTAGGTTGCGGCGGTTTACGGAGCGGCAGATTAGGGGTTAAAAAAAATATGCAGGGGTCAGCGATAGCGGGGGGTGCAGATTAGGGGTTAATAAGTGTAAGGTTAGGGGTGTTTAGACTCGGGGTACATGTTAGAGTGTTAGGTGCAGACGTAGGAAGTGTTTCCCCATAGGAAACAATGGGGCTGCGTTAGGAGCTGAACGCTGCTTTTTTGCAGGTGTTAGGTTTTTTTTCAGCTCAAACAGCCCCATTGTTTCCTATGGGAGAATCGTGCACGAGCACGTTTTTGAGGCCGGCCGCGTCCGTAAGCAACTCTGGTATCGAGAGTTGCATTTGCGGTAAAAATGCTCTACGCTCCTTTTTTGGAGCCTAACGCAGCATTTGATTAAACTCTCGATACCAGAGTTAAATTTATGGTGCGGCCAGAAAAAAGCCCGCGGAGCGTTAACAGCCCTTTTACCGCCGAACTCCAAATCTAGGCCTAAATTAATTGATGAAGCTAAAATACAAACAAATAAATTAACCACGCATAAAGATTTTGAGGCATTGGATATAAAACTCAAATTCCATATTGATAAGTTAAAGGAAGAGTTGAGTGAAGCAAAAAACAGAAAACTACAAACAGATTGGTCTGACCACCAAAAAGGAAACATTTATAAAGTTAACCAGAAACGTAGAAATTTTAGAAACACACAAGACGTTAGAGGCAGTAATAAGAATATCACCTCTGATAATTCCACTACTGATTCAGAACCCTCAGATGAGGAAGTGACACAAATACCCGTAGCAAGTGCCGCCATAACAGAACCTTCTATAACAAGGATTTTTTTAGAGAAAGATCTGTTCCCCCCAAAGAGAACAATAAGAACAAGACAACAAAACAAATCAAAACCCCCCAACAAACAAAAGTAGTTATGGATAATTTACAAATTATTAATCTGACAGAAACCACCTTGGAAAAAGAACATCACACATTACTGTCCAAATGAATGACTTTCATACCTACCCCACACTATGACACTTTCAACTGGATCAAGGACATACACCTTTTTGCTAGAAAATTAGCATTACACAAGTTTCATAAAATGGCCAATACAAACTCCCTAAATGATATGGGTATAGAACAAGAGGATCATGAAATGGTCAATTTAATGTTAACATTACTAAATGAACACACCAGAGACAAGGAAAGAAAGTGTTGTTAAACCAAAAAGTAAATTCATGCCCACGATCTCCAAATACCCATCCATTGAAAAATGTGTTTCCTTAGTAACAACGGAAATAGAGGGATTAAATAAAAAGAGCAAAGTGCAGAATAACTTGAGTTATAAAGAAAGAAAAGCCCTCCAAAAATTACAAAATAATAAGGAGATTACTATAAAAAATGCAGATAAGGGAGGGAATATGGTCATTATGACCAATACTCAATATGAACAAATATGTATTGACATTCTGGGCAATACAGAAAATTACAAAGTCCTTACACATAATCCGACTGATACCTTTAAAAAGGAATTGAAATCTCTTCTGGATAGGGGTCTACAAGAAAGAGTAATAACGAAAGCAGAACACCAGTTTATGTGTAATATGACACCAAGAGTTGCAACATTTTACAGCTTTCCCAAAGTCCAAAAAATATGAAAAATCCCCCCGGTAGACCCATAGTCTCCGGCAATGGTTGCCTTACGGAAAATGCTAGTATATTCATAGATAAAAAACTAAGACATTTTGTACATACTCTCACATCATATGTACAAGACACCAAAGATGTCTTGAAATGTTTGGCTGACATCACAGTCAGTGATAATACTATGCTAGCAAGCATAGGCGTTGAAAGTCTATATTCCAATATATCTCACAGTTTGGGCCTGGAAGCAGTTGCATTTTTTCTAAAATCAGTTAATCCTAAAAATAATGATGAAGATGAATTCATTATTGATGTATTGGATTATGTACTAAGACATAACTACTTTTTATTCAATAAGAAGGTTTACTTGCAGAAAAGGGGCACAGCAATGGACACATGCTGTGCTCCCACTTAAGCAAATTTGTTTTTGTGGTGGATAGAGAACAAAAGCATACTGAATGAAGATATCAACCCATATATGAAATATATGGATCTATATATTAGATATATAGACAATGTTCTGATTCTATGGATAGGCACACAAAATGACTTTGATAATTTTATGCTATGGCTTAACAACAACAAAGATGGGATGAGGTATACCTCTACAATAAACTCAACTAAAATCTCATTTCTGGACTTGGAGATTAGAAAAGAGAATGATGGTACTCTGAACACTAAGCTGTACAGAAAAGAGACAGCAACCAATAGTCTTCTGAAATGGGAGAGCTTTCACCCAAAGAAATTAAAAATGGGTATTCCGTTTGGCCAATACTTAAGAGCCAGACGAAATTGCAGCACAGAATTAGATTTTGAAATTGAAGCAAGGGAATTACGAAGAAGGTTCAAGGATAGGGGGTATCCAGGCAGGTGTCTAAAAAAAGCATATCAAAGAGCGAAATCGTTGGATTGAACTTCACTGTTGGACAACACAAACAAAGTAAATGGACAACAAACAAATGAGCAACAGTCCATAAGAATAATAGGGACCTATGATGACAAAAATGTTTGCATCAAAAATATCATCCAAAGATATTGGCATGTAATTCAGGAAGATGAAGATCTGAAAGAAGTAATTTCTGAAAGGCCAATGATAACATATAGAAGGTCCAGAAATCTAAAAGATATCCTTATGGAGAGTCACTATTCAAAAGAACAACCTAGAACCAAAAGGTTTCCATAAATGCGGTAGATACCAAGCCTGTAAGAATATGACCCCCATTAAAATCTTCACACACAGTACTGGAACACATAGGTGATATTAAATGGAACAGAAATGTACCTGTGACACAGCACATGAATAATGAACATCAGGGACACAAATATGAAATCCTCTTTTTTGCAATTGAGCAAATAAAACTAAAAGGGAGACAGGGTGACATTACAAAAATGTTACTACAAAAAGAATGCAGATGGATTCATGAACTAAAATCCACTGCACCAAGGGGTTTGAATGAAGCAATATCATACAAATGCTTCTTATAAATACGGCAAACATATGTGCCCTTCTGGACCTATCAGGCACTTTTGACAGATTTCAGATTCACTCTAGACTGACAGCAATATATATAGCCTGGCTAGTCTAACTTACAATTAATAAGTTTTAAGGGTGTTATGGAGCAAATATATTTTGGAATAATAATATGACTACTGTTGATACATGTACTGATAATGTGTGGACAATGGATATAACATATATGGAATACTAATAACATGTGGACATTGTACACAACATATATCGCCTTAAAATGATGATACATATTTACATTAAATCCTACATTAAATCCACCCTCAGTAGTTTATATTCAACATATAGATGAAGGAAATTCCTATATGATAATTATATATAGCTCTCTATTATCCCCATTTTAACCTAATACACACTGTGGATACTTTTGAACTCTATTCAGTTTATAATTGTAGATCATTAGCCATAATATGTTGTAATTTTGAATCGTTCTACTCTATCATATTCTTTTGATAAGTAGTTTTGAATACCAACATCTTGTACTCATATCAATGTGTCTGATATATCCTAATATATACACAGGTGATGGTTCATTATTAAAAAACATCGTCAGCACATTATTTGTTCTTTAGCCGTTTAACCCTCACTCTATGTTTCTCTCTATGAAGCTCGCAATATTTAAAATATTTACCTCCGGTCCCGATGTAATATGAATGAATAACTATTGAGGCCAATGCGGTACTACACTTCCGCATATCATTAAACTATAACATAAACGTTGCCCTGACGATGGACTGCTATAAAAAGCACAACTAAACGCTGGGCTGGCCCTATGCCCTGACAAAGTCACGTCCATGTGATGGAAACGCGTCGGTGGGCGTGGCCTCGGTTTTACAGCGTGGTTAATAACCTGGTCTAAAAAACACACTAACACCTAAGCATTTGTTTTAGCGGTCGTTGCTTATACGTACCGCTATTGATATCTCAGTATTAGAATAATGTTGATACATTGTTAAGTCTAGAATGAAGCTGTTACTTTGTAACTACTTAGGGATACTTTGTAGCCCAATATTGAGAGTATACATAGAAAAGTCTGGTACCTATAATCGTATCTCATAAAGATATTCATACTGAGCTGGTTGATAAAGATATACACAATGATTTATCTAAAGCCACAACCTATATATCCACATTAAGATTATGAATGCTTTGTATGTTTGATGTATGATTTGTTTTGAATATTAGGGACTTAAGCTAGAAATCGTCTGACTGTTGAATCAGAGCAGTACGCAGGTAGGAGGACGCCCTCGAGCGCAAAGCTTGTTTTATACATTGTTTGAATACATGTGTAAAGTATAGGAATATCCCCATATACCCTGCTACTAGCTATTTCCTTTATAATCATTATATTCATTTATTGACCAGACACGCATACCGGGTCCACTAGCCCTATATATATTTTTTTTCTCCATTTTTTAACTCTTGGGTGCTATATAGTAGAGGCTGTGAATATTAGAAATATGGAAGTGACTATTCCCAGTTTCAAATAGCCCACTATAATACCCCATTTTTTTACTTGTATGATTACTTATGGGTTAATGCTGGTTACCTAAAGGCTCACTCCTAATTTCAGTCTAGAGGATACTATACCCATGTTTCTATACCCTTGCCAGCATTCCCTACAGTAACGTTTGTTTAAGGATATATGTTAATAAAGTGTAATTTACTCCTACTTACTATTTGAAGAACACTGCTAGACAGCTTAAGAAAAAAAATGCACATAATAGATGATACGGGTAAGCAAGTGTTCTCATCCAAAGATATAGCTAACAGCTTTAAAAATTACTATGAAAACCTCTATAATTTAAAAGAAAAAACATACTCAACCCAACGATACAGACATACAGAGATACCTGTCCCAATTACAACCCCCTTCACTAACTGAGGTACAGAGTAATGACTTAGAATCCCCTTTTACCCTTGAGGAACTGCAAAAAGTAATCGCCTCACTTCTGTCGGGAAAAGCACCTGGCCCAGACGTGATAGGTAATACTTATTACTCTACGTTCATAGATATCTTAACTCCACACTTACTGAATTACTTTCACAGTATAGACAATGACTCAACTTTCCCACCAACTGCTCTCCAACCTCACATAGTACTAATACCCAAACCAAATAAGCCACAATCCCGACTAACAAACTACCGCCCAATTTAATTGCTGAATTCTGACATGAAAATATATGAGAAAATCAAGGCAAACAGAATAAACTTAAACCCTGCAAACGTGGGAGATTGCAAATTGCAAAAAACCCATACTTATCCTCAAGACCAGGCCCCTTAAAGGGACATTAAACCCAAATTTTTTTCTTTCATGATTCAGATAGAGCATACATATGTAAACAACTTTTCAATGTACTTCTATTATAAATTTTGCTTCATTCTCTTAGAATCCTTTCTTGAAGAAGCAGCAATGCATTACTGGGAACTAGATGAACACTTTGGTAAGCCAATCACAAGAGGCATATATGTGCAGCCACCAATCAGTAGCTAGCTCCCAGCTTCTGAGCCTATCTAGATATGCTTTAAAACAAAGTATACAAAGGGAACGAAGCAAAATAGATAAAAGAAGTACATTGGAAAGTTGTTTAAATTTGTGTGCTCTGTCTAAACCATGAAATAATTTTTGGGGTTTTTATGTCCCTTTAACCTCCCTTACATATAATAACGAATTATCCCTACAAGATTGCGCGAAAACCATAAACATGGCTGACATAGAGACAGAAGTAGAAGTCCACCAGATAACAAATAATGAAGTAATCTGCACGCAAGAACAACTAAAAGAAAAGGGTCTTACATGGGCTCACATTTGGTTCACCTATAGGAGAACACACCACTATATAACTATACACAAACAAACACACAATATGACCAGTCCTCTAACCAACCTGGAGAAACTATTTATATCCAGAGCAACCATAAAACACACATTATCCCATATACACAAACTTTATATTTGTCCCCCTCCGGGCAACCTGCCACATTCCATAGAGGCATGGGAAAGAGAACTGGGAATAGTAATAACAGCAGCAAATATATTTACCAATACTAAATCAGCCTCATTCTCTTCCTCAATACTAGAGATAAACTATAAAATTCTACATAACTGGTACCTAACTCACAAGAGGCTTCATAGACTGTTGCCAAGAACCAACAACATGTGCTGGAGATGCGGACATGTATGTTGTGGCATGGGGTCACATGTGGTGGTGGTGGTGCTCTCAGATTAACTAATTTTGGAGGGACATAATCAAGGAGAATGAAGACACTCTCCAAACAACACTCCCCCTAGACCCCATGATATGGCTACCTAATAAATCCATTGTTTCCTCAAAAACACCACAAACCCCTCTTTACAATAATGACAAATAGTGCAAAAGTCCTTATAGCTAAAAAACCTAAAAGGGAACAAAAGAGAAAACAAAAAGTGCAACACTGTATATAATAAACAATATGGGTACCCCTCTTTACAATAATGACAAATAGTGCAAAAGTCCTTATAGCTAAAATCTGGAAATCAGAAGGAGTGCCAAATCAAGAGATGTAGATACATAAAGGAACAAGCTTAATCAAACTTGAAGAGTACAGTTCATTCAAAACAGGGAACCCTTTATCGAATTACAAATAACTTGGGAACAACATTTAAAAGATCTTAACTACACCCCTCAAAACCCTTAAAGCACATACATATGATCCTCTACCACATAGACCACATACAAGCACACCATATAGACATAGGTATGGTTTCATGTAATGTGTTATAGAAATGAAAGATACACAAATGTTAATGTTTATTGTTTATGTTTATTAAAAAAAAAGTAAAATTTAAGAATTCATGTTAAATTACGATAATTTTTGTTCGCAATTGAGAATGTACCATTGTTTTAATACTATGTAACATACTTGGATTCTTAATAAAAAGAGAAATTGGGGGGGAAAAAAAGGAATTTCTGTTGTTGACTGTCCCTTTGAGTCATTTGATATATTCTTGCATTGATATCAATTGTTAGACATTTATCTGTCATTATTTAACTTTAGATTCATTGTATAGATAATTGTATTTTTAATCTTGAAACTCATGATACTTTATTTTTAACATTTGTACAAATTAAAGTATACATTTGACCAACATGTTTAAAGTAATGCCACTGTTACAGCAAACTCATGTTCACTTATCTGCGCAATTATTTTATCAATGAGCATTGTGCAATAATTGAAAGCGTAATTGCGTATCCGTGATTATTAATTTCTTTGGATCTAGTAGTGTGATGATTATATTTTAGATCTGTTTTAATATCTTAACAATTGTGTTTATAACGATATTCTAATATAATTGTTTTAAAAATGTAATGATGCTAAATAATATTTTAAAGTTATGTAGTAACCGATATGCAATTGATAAAATGGCGGAGGATAGGGAGTTCATGGATGTTCACTTCCGTTTAATCTCTGTGACGCATATTCGTCATTGCGCAATAAACAGCATTCTTCCTATGTGATGTTTGACAAATCTAAATTCATATGTATATCATTCTAGTTAACGTCTGTTATATATTTGAGATATGTTGGAGATATGAATGTATACACATTGCTTAAATGTATGCTCAAATATTAAAATATTATATGAAGTCTGATCTTTACCTGGTTCAGCTTCTGTCCCTATTGCTCCCAGGTCACCGATTTGAGGGGCACTTGCCTCTGGGTCGGGAGGCTCATGGGCATCAGCTGGGGGCTGGGAGGCGGGGCAAGGACCGTGTGCTTGCAAATGCAGAGGGGAAATGGATATTGAGGAGCGTGCATAAAGTCTCCTCATGTTTAAGAAAGACTAGTTTCTGTGGGGGTGGGCCCGGATCCTCACCTCTCCAACGAGCACGAGTCCAACCCCTCATGAGGCAGACTTTCTTCCGCAGATGCAACCTCATATCTCCAAATCTCCTAAACATTTGCAAGGGTGTCCTCTGGACATCTGACATCTGAAATAAAATGGTTTGAGCTTGTAGATATAATCTGATCTCATTACTTTATCACATTGTGTACATATACATGCTTCTTGATCTTATATCTGTCTGTAAAACAATCACCAATGCTTGACAATTAGCATTTTATTACCTTATCTCTTCTATACCCCACTGGGAGTGTAATTTCTTATGATGGCTGTGTTTACACAGCTTGGCCTTAAAGGGACAGTCAAGTCCAAAAAAAAACTTTCATGATTTAAATAGGGAATGTAATTTTAAACAACTTTCCAATTTACTTTTATCACCAATTTTTCTTTTTTCTTTTCGTATTCTTAGTTGAAATATAATTCTAGGAGGTTCATATGCTAATTTCTTAAGACATTGAAGACTGCCTCTAATCTGAATGCATTTTGACCACTAGAGGGCATTAGTTCATGTGTTTCATATAGATAACATTGAGCTCATGCACGTGAAGTTACCCTGGAGCCAGCACTGATTGGCTAAAATGCAAGTCTGTCAAAAGAACTGAAATAAGGGGGCAGTCTGCAGAGGCTTAGATACAAGGTAAAAGGGGGAGTGGACCAAGCTCTACAGTGGGGGCCTTAAGCTTACTGACTGTATAGCCTCCTAGTAGGCTAACCGAATAGAAATGATAGAAAATGTGAAAGTAAGCGCTAAATAGCTTAAAAGGCTAGGTAAAATATACACAATTTATTACATATACATATAAAAATACACGTAAACATTAAAATCACAATTAGACGCTTGGATCCATGTCTAACTTATCTAAAAATTAAAGTATACAATGTTGTCAAGACTAGACTAAAAGCAGAAGTATACAGTGTTGGCTAGACAAGCCAGTCCTAAGGTAAGTAGCCTAGTGTGAGTCAGCAAAGGATGAAGTTAAAAATCTACAAACAACCTTCGTGATATAATGGGGTATATAGAACTAAAGTTGTAATCGGTAAATGGGTGCACATAAATAACTGTTAACAAAAATGTTTGAATGTTCAGCTGGTAAAATACATGTGAATCCGTTGGTGTATCCTCCAAAGTGACGTGCAAAAAATGTGACGTTAAGTTGACAATAATGAAATGGGAAGGATGAAAAATATTAAAAATATTAAAAATATTAAAAAATAAAAAATGGTGTAGTTCAAACTCTAGTTGAAAATCCGTGAAGTGCTTGTGGACAAAATGCAAAGAGAATTTTGAATGTGAAAAAATTCCACGTGAAAAAATGATAAACAGTCAAAAAGGCAAAAAGGCAGTGATGACGGTGAGAAACTTAATAAACAAAGACAAAAATGTAGACTGGAAATCTAATATATGCAAAACCTTAGAATCTGGTGTTAAAAATCCACTGTAAAATCCATAATAAACAGTAACATCGATAAAAAACCTAAAAGGGAACAAAAGAGAAAACAAAAAGTGCAACACTGTATATAATAAACAATATGGGTACCCCTCTTTACAATAATGACAAATAGTGCAAAAGTCCTTATAGCTAAAATCTGGAAATCAGAAGGAGTGCCAAATCAAGAGATGTAGATACATAAAGGAACAAGCTTAATCAAACTTGAAGAGTACAGTTCATTCAAAACAGGGAACCCTTTATCGAATTACAAATAACTTGGGAACAACATTTAAAAGATCTTAACTACACCCCTCAAAACCCTTAAAGCACATACATATGATCCTCTACCACATAGACCACATACAAGCACACCATATAGACATAGGTATGGTTTCATGTAATGTGTTATAGAAATGAAAGATACACAAATGTTAATGTTTATTGTTTATGTTTATTAAAAAAAAAGTAAAATTTAAGAATTCATGTTAAATTACGATAAATTTTGTTCGCAATTGAGAATGTACCATTGTTTTAATACTATGTAACATACTTGGATTCTTAATAAAAAGAGAAATTGGGGGGGAAAAAAAGGAATTTCTGTTGTTGACTGTCCCTTTGAGTCATTTGATATATTCTTGCATTGATATCAATTGTTAGACATTTATCTGTCATTATTTAACTTTAGATTCATTGTATAGATAATTGTATTTTTAATCTTGAAACTCATGATACTTTATTTTTAACATTTGTACAAATTAAAGTATACATTTGACCAACATGTTTAAAGTAATGCCACTGTTACAGCAAACTCATGTTCACTTATCTGCGCAATTATTTTATCAATGAGCATTGTGCAATAATTGAAAGCGTAATTGCGTATCCGTGATTATTAATTTCTTTGGATCTAGTAGTGTGATGATTATATTTTAGATCTGTTTTTAATATCTTAACAATTGTGTTTATAACGATATTCTAATATAATTGTTTTAAAAATCTAATGATGCTAAATAATATTTTAAAGTTATGTAGTAACCGATATGCAATTGATAAAATGGCGGAGGATAGGGAGTTCATGGATGTTCACTTCCGTTTAATCTCTGTGACGCATATTCGTCATTGCGCAATAAATAGCATTCTTCCTATGTGATGTTTGACAAATCTAAATGCATATGTATATCATCCTAGTTAACGTCTGTTGTATATTTGAGATATGTTGGAGATATGAATGTATACACATTGCTTAAATGTATGCTCAAATATTAAAATATTATATGAAGTCTGATCTTTACCTGGTTCAGCTTCTGTCCCTATTGCTCCCAGGTCACCGATTTGAGGGGCACTTGCCTCTGGGTCGGGAGGCTCATGGCATCAGCTGGGGGCTGGGAGGCGGGGCAAGGGACCGTGCGCTTGCAAATGCAGAGGGGAAATGGATATTGAGGAGCGTGCATAAAGTCTCCTCATGTTTAAGAAAGACTAGTTTCTGTGGGGGTGGGCCCGGATCCTCACCTCTCCAGCGAGCATGAGTCCAACCCCTCATGAGGCAGACTTTCTTCCGCAGATGCAACCTCATATCTCTGAATCTCCTAAACATTCGCAAGGGTGTCCTCTGGACATCTGACATCTGAAATAAAATGGTTTAAGCTTGTAGATATAATCTGATCTCATTACTTTATCACATTGTGTACATATACATGCTTCTTGATCTTATATCTGTCTGTAAAACAATCACCAATGCTTGACAATTAGCATTTTATTACCTTATCTCTTCTATACCCCACTGGGAGTGTAATTTCTTATGATGGCTGTGTTTACACAGCTTGGCCTTAAAGGGACAGTCAAGTCCAAAAAAAAACTTTCATGATTTAAATAGGGAATGTAATTTTAAATAACTTTCCAATTTACTTTTATCTCCAATTTTGCTTTTTGCTTTTCGTATTCTTAGTTGAAAGCTAATTCTAGGAGGTTCATATGCTAATTTCTTAAGACATTGAAGACTGCCTCTAATCTGAATGCATTTTGACCACTAGAGGGCATTAGTTCATGTGTTTCATATAGATAACATTGAGCTCATGCACGTGAAGTTACCCTGGAGCCAGCACTGATTGGCTAAAATGCAAGTCTGTCAAAAGAACTGAAATAAGGGGGCAGTCTGCAGAGGCTTAGATACAAGGTAAAAGGGGGAGTGGACCAAGCGCTACAGTGGGGCCCTTAAGCTTACTGACTGTATAGCCTCCTAGTAGGCTAACCGGATAGAAATGATAGAAAAGGTGAAAGTAAGCGCTAAATAGCTTAAAAGGCTAGTTAAAATATACACAATTTATTACATATACATAATAAAAATATACGTAAACATTAAAATCACAATTAGACGCATGGATCCATGTCTAACTTATCTAAAAATTAAAGTATACAATGTTGTCAAGACTAGACTAAAAGCAGAAGTATACAGTGTTGGCTAGACAAGCCAGTCCTAAGGTAAGTAGCCTAGTGTGAGTCAGCAAAGGATGAAGTTAAAAATCTACAAACAACCTTCGTGATATAATGGGGTACAAAGAACTAAAGTTGTAATCGGTAAATGGGTGCACATAAATAACTGTTAACAAAAATGTTCGAATGTTCAGCTGGTAAAATACATGTGAATCCGTTGGTGTATCCTCCAAAGTGACGTGCAAAAAATGTGACGTTAAGTTGACAATAATGAAATGGGAAGGATGAAAAATATTAAAAATATTAAAAAATAAAAAATGGTGTAGTTCAAACTCTAGTTGAAAATCCGTGAAGTGCTTGTGGACAAAATGCAAAGAGAATTTTGAATGTGAAAAAATTCCACGTGAAAAAATGATAAGCAGTCAAAAAGGCAAAAAGTCAGTGATGACGGTGAGAAACTTAATAAACAAAGACAAAAATGTAGACTGGAAATCTAATATATGCAAAACCTTAGAATCTGGTGTTAAAAATCCAGTGTAAAATCCATAATAAACAGTAACATCGATAAAAAACCTAAAAGGGAACAAAAGAGAAAACAAATAGTGCAACACTGTATATAATAAACAATATGGGTAATTGAAACCAAGCTCACCAGTATGCCAACGCATTTCGGCCTAGACTAGGCCTTTCTCAAGACTAGTCTTGAGAAAGGCCTAGTCTAGGCCGAAACGCGTTGTTTAGCAAACTTGAAAATCTGTAAGCAAAAATATAAAAATAATTAGAATAGGAAAGCAAGTATGTTATTTCATAACACATTAAAAACATTTTTATCTGTAAGTATAATAATTCAAAAGTTATCTTCTGTCTACGCTATAAACTTTAATGTTTTTTCTGATATTAAAGCTAGGTTCTGACTGGATATCTATATATACATAATTTGAAAGAAATCACATTAAATTGGCTAATCAAGAGTTGACTTACATGTTAACATTGAAAATTAGACAAATGAACGTCTAATATACTATTTTGTGCAAATATTAATTAATTATTCAATTGTCATGTCCCTTCTAAAACTAAAATGCCTAAATTTTACCTATGAAATTTTTTCATATGAAATGTATCCCTTTATCTGTATGATCGGTCACAATCTGAGTCCTCTATAGCACAAAGTAGGGGGAATGTATATTAAATAAATATTAATAAAATAGGACATTGTGAAAACTAATTGTTAGATACATTTAATTTATTTATCAATAATTCCACCATTTTTCCTCCTATGATTCTTCTCAATAGCATGCATTGTGCAAACTAACCTCATGTATGATCTTTAAAAGTTGATTCTAGTCCAAATATCATTTTATCTGTATTATGTGTCACATTCATCACTTTCCGAATAGAGGATTGTGTCTGAAATACCATCTAAAATAAATGAGAGGAAACATAAGTGTTTCCCATAGGATGTATCATGCATCTCCCAGTCTAGTTGTCAGACATTGTGTACACTTACCATGTGAAGGTGTCTTTAGATGTTGTAGAAGTCAGTACAGTTGAAAGACAATGCCACAGACATGATCACATTGGTATTCTTCACTTTCAGTCTGTAGATTAAGTAAATCTCCCTAATAGAAAATAAAGTGTAAATCAAATATCTAAAAGTGGTACATAGTTCTGCATCTCTCCCCCTAACACTAACTATTTCCTAAATGTTTTTTAGCAATAGCTTAATAAGTGTATGTACTCTCTATTATAACAATCAAGTGTGATGCTGAGTCACATACATTGTGCATACTCAACCTCTGATATATGACTTTGAAAATTCAATGTGCTTCAGAGTATCCCTTAATCTGCTATCTGTCACATTCATCCCTTTAAGATCTAAAATCTAATAATGTCTAAAATGAATAATACATGTAAACTAATTGTGTGCCATATGATGGATCAATGGTGCAAATCCCCACCCACCCCAGTCTTGGTCCATACATTGTGTATACTTACCATCTGATGTTGTCTTTAAAATCAGGTAGCAAAGTCATCATAGAAGCCAATGCCAGACACATATGGTGTATAATTTACCTATGATTATAAAATATATTTTAAGTTTTGATATAGTAATTTCTTGAACAATCCTAACATTTTCGCACGATTCTACTTTAATTGTACTAAAAGTGTCACATTTTCGCAATGCTCCTATATAACGTATAGTATTTACCTTCAGAAGTGGTTGTTAATGATGTTGTCTCTGACATTGACCCCCTCGTCCCGGAATGGCCCCTCTATGACTTCGTCCTCCTCCTTATCTCTTTGGAGGGCAAGGGGCAACTGGACATCCTGCAGCATCCCTGCCTGTTGAGCTATGTTATGAAGGACGCTGCAGGCTATAATGATCTTTGCCACCTTCCTGGGTCTGTATTGGAGGGCTCCTCCAGACCTATCCAGACATTGAAAGCGCATTTTGAGGAGCCCAAACATCTGTTCAACTACAGCCCTAGTTCGCCTGTGCGGGTGATTATAGCGCTCCTGTGCCTCATCGGTGGGGTTACATAGAGGTGTAATGAGCCAATTCCAGCTCATGTAACCAGAATCACCTATAAATAATTAACATTACGAAATGTCAATATTATAAATATATAATAAATAATAAGATTAAAATAAACATTAAAAGAAAAAGAAAATATATGTGTATATGAAAATCGCATAAAATCCATGAAATTAAAATTAAGGTTAAGCATTTACATAACATAGCTAAAATGTCTATATTTAATAAATGTTAATTGGTCTGCTAGTGACTTTGCTGATTTTACAGAGTCTTTCAAACTGTTAAACTGTCGTCTACGTCAGTTATGTTTAAAGAGCTACACCGTCCCTTTAAAAGTATTGTCAAGGCTATGACCTGCTACATATCTGTTTATATAAGCCTAGACATTTGCTGAAAGAGACAAGTAAATGGTTAAACCACATTCTATATCTGCACATTTTAGCTATTACCTGCTACATATCTGTTTTTAGCTAAACCTAGACATTTGCTGAAAGAGACAAGTAAATGGTTAAACATCATTCTATATCTGCACATTTTAGCTATGACCTGCTACATATTTGTTTATATAAACCTAGACATTTGCTTAAAGAGACAAGTAAATGGTTAAACATCATTCTATATCTGCACATTTTAGCTATGACCTGCTACATATCTGTTTTGAGCTAAACCTAGACATTTGCTGAAAGAGACAAGTAAATGGTTAAACCACATTCTATATCTGCACATTTTAGCTATGACCTGCTATATATCTGTTTTGAGCTAAACCTAGACATTTGCTGAAAGAGACAAGTAAATGGTTAAACCACATTCTATATCTGCACATTTTAGCTATAACCTGCTATATATCTGTTTTGAGCTAAACCTAGACATTTGATGAAAGAGACAAGTAAATGGTTAAACCACATTCTATATCTGCACATTTTAGCTATGACCTGCTATATATCTGTTTTGAGCTAAACCTAGACATTTGCTGAAAGACAATTAAATGGTTAAACATCATTCTATATCTGCACATTTTGCACATTACACAAACATCTTTTGTAACTCTTAGCCATTTCGCTGGCAGCTATCTTCTTATTTTGATTTCAAGTGCACTATAAGTATTGTCAAGGCTATGACCTGCTATATATCTGTTTATATAAGCCTAGACATTTGCTGAAAGAGACAAGTAAATGGTTAAACCACATTCTATATCTGCACATTTGGCACATTACAGAAACACAACTGTTTGCGAACATTACAGTGGCAATTGTCTAAATTATTAACCATGCTGTGCACAAGTACTCACCAATAAGCAACAATCAGTAATTTGTAGCTCTTTGTAGCTTTCTGCAACACTTTGTAGAAGCAATCTTTAATTTTTTGTAGCACTCTACAGCTTATTGCAATCTTTTGTAACTCTTAGCCATTTCACTGGCAGCTATCTTCTTTTGATTTCAAGTGCACTATAAGTATTGTCAAGGCTATGAGCTGCTACATATCTGTTTATATAAGCCTAGACATTTGCTGAAAGAGACAAGTAAATGGTTAAACCACATTCTATATCTGCACATTTTAGCTATGACCTGCTACATATCTGGGGCCCGATCCGATATGCAGCGTCGGCAGCAAAAGCCGGCCACGCCAAATTTTGCGCTGGTTTGGTATCCTATATACGGCGTAACATAGAAGTTACGCTTGTATATTTCACCCTTCGGCCGTAGTTTTTTGGCCCATAGACTGGTATAGAAAACCCGTGCAGTTTGATATCCAATATACAGCATAAGGACTTACGCGCGCAGAATTCAGAAAATCTACTCCATTCTCATCTCGCCATAAATTGCAGGCGCAGCAACCCTTGCACTGACTTATAAACCAACGTAACTCTCTGAAGGCCTAACAAATGCATGCTCAACAACATACATATCAGCAGCTTGATCTCAAACAGTTAAACCTCTTCAAAGCATTTATTATTCCTGCCCCTGCAAGTGTGTCAAACCAATCACAAACAGCACAACCTCTCAACAGGAAGCCTTAAAAACCCGCCAATGCACATCCTCATTAGCCACCATGTTTTCCTGCTTTCCATAGAGAGGCAGCATCATGGGGCACAAGGGGTGCTGGAAGCCCTACAAACCCCTGTTGTTCCGTCTATACATGCTGTTTCTATAGTTGCTGCTGAGGTCCCTGGTCATGGTGCTGCCCCTGCTGCTGTCCCTGCTGCAGCTGGTCTTCGAATTACATACTGCGGATTTACACTGCATGTAAGTGAAACTACTACATCACACCCCCCTTCCCTTAACCACCCTAATTGCTGAAAATATCTCATTTGTTTAATTCATGTTTAGGTCACTATGATTTATTGACTATCATTAAGAAGAATCAAAATGGATGTTTATACCTTATGTTCACACCTTCTGTAAATACATTATTATTTAGATATATATACCCATGTGCAGGGATAGGCAAGGTGTCCTTCACTAAAGGTCTTTACCTTAGAAAATGTCCGCCACAGCCTTGGCTCGTGCCTATCCCTGCACATGTGTCAATTTCTATTGGATGTGAGAAACCTTGATTTACATCTTATAAGTGAATATTACTATATGTACCCTTCATACACAACTATGTAATGTGGTTTATAGAACATGAATATGTCATAAACATGATGATATTACCTTTTTTGGGCCATTTCCCCACAGGCCTTATTATATGTTTAAACAATATTAGTGTACTAAAACACCCCTCACATGGATGTGGATGACAATTATTTGGTAAATAACAGAGGACAAGATTTATGTTGAACTATAAGAATATATATATATATTTTTAGGCTTCTTGGATGAGGGGGCTGAATTGACTGGAGTGGATTTACTGGTTCTCCTGGTTTGGGAAGATTCAGATGATTCTGCTGGAGTGCTGGCCACAGATGATAGGCTGGAGGCAATGTCCTGCTGGTGTGTGAAGTGCTCAACCAACACACCCAAGAGTTGGTTTTGTTCCTGCCATCTGTTGTCACTCTGCATCTGCATATCAGAAATAATTATCATCATCTGTGACTGGTTTTGTACAATTGCATTTAATGATGCTGCCATGTCCCTCTGCAGCTCTATGGTATGCTGGAGTAACCTCTGTTGGCTCCTGTGAAACTTGTGTTGGCCTCTTTGTCTGCTCTCGCAGCTTGTTATGAGCCTCCTCTAGAGTGAAATGTATTCCTCGCCCAGGGGAGAATACAGTGGATCTACAGGCTATTGAGCAGCAGTGATTCTAGGTGCAGGTTCAGCTCCATCTGCTGGTGCATCATGGACAACTTCAGCTGCTGGTGTATCATGGACAACTTCAGCTGCTGGTGCATCATGGACAACTTCAGCTGCTGGTGCTTCAGGGACAACTTCAGCTATATGCTCATCTGCAGATGGTGGAGCTCTCCCGAGGAAAGAGGATGGTGGAGCTCTCCCAAGGGAAGAGGATGGTGGAGCTCTCCCAAGAGAAGATGATGGTGGAGCTCTCAGGGTGGATTGGTAGTCCCATTGATGACTAGTGTGTGACCACTCAGCCTGTCCAGTTTGCATTTCTTGCGACATCCCCTGGGTGGAAAAGCCATGACTGCCCTGATATTGTGTTGGGGGGGGGGGGTAAAGACATGGACCCTTCGTGGCTGACTTGGCTCCCCCTCAAAGCCAAAAGAATATTCCTCAGGCCAGGTATCTTGCCAGGGGTCGTATACCAATGGTGGTGGCATCACTTCTGGGTCCTCAACTGAGGCAATCCAACCCTGCTCATGCCTGGGAGCATACTGTCCATGTTGCTGCCTGAAGACTGGTGGTGGAGGTGGCTGCATGCCTGTGACTGGTGGTGGAGGTGGCTTCATGCCTGTGACTGGTGGTGGAGGTGGCTGCATGCCTGTGACTGGTGGTGGAGGTGGTGGCATGCCTGTTTGCACCCTGGTGACAGGAGGTTCTGTGGAGGAGTCAAATGATGAGAGGGATTAGTACAGTCATATATATGTCCATGTGGGCATACAATGTACATTGATACATGCTAGGGCCTATACTCATTCTCATGTCAAACTCTATAACATGCATGTGCACAATGTGATTTGTGATATGAGGGATTTTAATATGCACAGTATCCAGGTATGTGTTTCATACAATCGTTATGTGTACATGACAATGATGGAAAAAATGTGTTCTTTAAGTGACACTATGGTAACACAATTTACTTTAGCCTGATGTAGGCACAGAAAGTGCTTTCTGAGCTAAAAGTATTGTGATGGCTATAGTGTCCATTTACTGAAAACTCTACATGTGGCTTGTGGCCTGTATTACTCTGTGACATGTTAGTATTGCACTATTCCACCTCATATCATGAATTGCATTGTGTTAAGTAGCATTAATGTGAAATATAATTGTAGATGTTTTTGTTAGTAGGCCAAATACCATGCTCCTCATTGTGTACATGAATGTGTGACATTAAAGGATGTTATATCTCAAATACATATCATACTGGTGTGTGGGATGTTACTCACCAGCATTAGGTGCTGTGGTTGCAGCCTCTGAGTCACTAGCCCCTGGAAGTCCACGGACTGCTGTGATACTCAGGGACCTGCGTATCATCTCCTGCCAGGTGTTGTATTCGGTTTCCAGGGGTGGACCACCACCTGTTCCCCTCTGGTGCATGGCTTCCTGCCCCATCTTCTTTCACCCGCCTCTTACAATCGTTCCACCTTTTTTTTAAGTCCCTCGACAGTCCTCCTCTGCAGGGCCACACTGTTTACAGCATCCTCTACCACCAACCATGCTGTCTTACGCCTTCGGGCAACACCTTTGCCCTTCTCCTGGCCAAAGAGGGCACTGTGGTTGTCCATGATGGCCTGGACTAGCGCAACATTCTCATTGAATGAGAAGCCTGGGCATCTCATGCGCTCATCCTCTGTGGCCACCTGGCTTGCTCCCTGGGATGTCCCTGGTGTGGGTTCCTCCCTTTCCTCTCCCTCCTCCCCCCTTCTGTCCCCATGTGCACCCTCTGTCCCTCTTCTAAGTGTGCCTGGTCTCTGGGCCTCCCATCATCCCTTCTAACTCTCCCTCTCCCCACTCCACTTATTCCCTGACGGGGACCCTGCTGCTCCTCCTGTCCGCTACAATACTCCTCTCCCTGCAACTCCGCTCCCCTCCGCCCTACCTCTCCCTGCCATCCTCACACTACACACACTCACTCCCAGTTCAATCACACACAATCACAACCAAACACTCAGCCTATCACACTGTAAAATTTAAATACAATGTGTGAGGTGTTAGAAAAAAAAGTTTTGTGTATTTTGTATATGTATGTATGCAAAATGTCTGCAATATGTAAAAATAAGTGTAAGTTAATGTACAAGCTTACCCAAACAAAAATCAGACTTAACTAACTATTATGCTGCGCCTCTCTCACTACTCTTACTAATCCTAAACTCACTGTAGTGTGCTGTAGCTCAACGAAACATCCAGACACACTGAAGAAAATGGCGGCTGCGCATGGGTTTATATATGACTTTTGAATAGCGTAATTACGTTGCGCATTTTTAGATGGAGTTGCGGGTAATTTTTACGAGTGTTAGCCTAATTTGCATAAAACTACACTTTATTGAGACTTTACGTGGACAAAATACTGGCGTAAGTACTTGCGACGACTAAAATGTGTATTTGCGCATTTTTCGGAACAACGCCAGTTTGTCCTACTTACGCCACTTTAGCATCTGACGGCACCGTATTTTGGATACCCCGATGTGCGAGGTGAAATTATGGGCGGCGCGGGTTCCCTCGCTTGCGCCAAAAACTATGCCATATATCGGATCGCGCCCCTGTTTTTAGCTAAACCTAGACATTTGCTGAAAGAGACAAGTAAATGGTTAAACATCATTCTATATCTGCACATTTTAGCTATGACCTGCTACATATCTGTTTATATAAACCTAGACATTTGCTGAAAGAGACAAGTAAATGGTTAAACATTATTCTATATCTGCACATTTTAGCTATGACCTGCTACATATCTGCTTTGAGCTAAACCTAGACATTTGCTAAAAGAGACAAGTAAATGGTTAAACATCATTCTATATCTGCACATTTTAGCTATGACATGCTACATATCTGCTTTGAGCTAAACCTAGACATTTGCTGAAAGAGACAAGTAAATGGTTAAACCACATTCTATATCTGCACATTTTAGCTATGACCTGCTACATATCTGTTTATATAAACCTAGACATTTGCTGAAAGAGACAAGTAAATGGTTAAACATAATTCTATATCTGCACATTTTGCACATTACACAAACACAACTGTTTGCGAACATTACAGTGGCAATTGTCTAAATTATTAACCATGCTGTGCACAAGTACTCACCAACAAGCAACAATCAGTAATTTGTAGCTTGTTGTAACTCTTTGTAGCTTTCTGCAACACTTTGTAGAAGCAATCTGTAGTTTTTTGTAGCACTCTACAGCTTATTGCAGTCTTTTGTAGCAGCTATCTTCTTCTTTTGATTTCAAGTGCACTATAACTAATATAACTCTTTTTGCAGGCCCATCATGACCCTAATATATCTCTCACCTTCAGCCTGATTTGAAATATATTCCTTTTTTTTACACTCAGCTGTTCAATCTGCCCTCTGCTAACTAACTAACTAACAGGTAGTTTACTGGTAGAAAGGTTTTTTTCTTACACCTGAGATCTCGTATCTTTGATCCGTTATAATTTTTTTAAAAAAAATTGTACTTTGTATTATATTTTTGATGTGATTAGTGAAGGTTTTTGGTTGCGATATATCAATAACTACTGGTCTTGGATAGCGTTATGGATTTGTGCGTAAATGGGAATTTTTGTTATGGAGTTTTTTTAAAATGGCTGCGTTATGGAAATTGATTAGTTATGGGCCATAATGCTACAAATTGAGCCATAACGCACAACTCGTAATCTAGGTGATTGTAATTTATGGCCATCTGGCAATAAAAAGCAAGCTTACTGGTGATACCGCTTAGAGGGAAGTTAGTATTTACTAGTTACCCTCAGCAGATTTTTAAAAACTAAAGCACCATTATAGATATATAAAGAACCAGTGAATTATATGAAATATAAAATATAATGGACAGTTCGTAGTAGCTGCCCTTCAGCATTATTTTATATTTATGGGGTAATTATTTAACACCATTTTCAATGGTTGTAACTACTATGCACAACGTGAATCCATTTAAGCTTCAGATTGATCGTCTTCAAACAAAGGGATACTATATATGTGTATCGGAGTGACATGTGTACAGATAGGCAAGGGTACACAATTAGTGAACTAAGACTAACTAGGAAAGCATCCAAATCTATCTTAGGTGTGACCAAACAAACCTATTGCCCATACTATAAGTCACAGATATTATCCAACCCCAGTTCTGATAGATGTTGTTTGTGTATCAGGGAGTTTGAGTAGGCGCTTAAACAGGGGCCATTTAGCTGATGTATGCAGAGTGTCAGGGCCCATATCTATAGTAAAAAGAGCAGCACTAGCAGTCCCGTTTCTTGCGTCTCATGTGGGACCTTCAGAACTTACGGAACTCAGGAAATGCTGTATAGGACATCCATGCTCTGTAGATATAATATCCACTCTCTGGCTACCCCCCCGGTGCGATCGGCTGCATCACACAGGGGCCTCGGTCTTCTAGCCCCTAGCTGCATGGACTGTAGCTGTCCCGCACAGAATCCTTTTTTAGCTTGTAATTCTGTTCTAGGAGTCTCATTGTGTGCTTCCTCCATCTGCTTTAACCAGCTCAATGTCACTTTTTGCTGTCCCAATGAGTCCTGTGTTGCTTCCCTGTGGACTACAGGCACACTCTCATTGTGTGGTAGTATAGGATGTCTGCCCATATTTTGGCAAAGCTTGGTAAGCGCAACAAACCTGCTGTTCATTTTAGATTCTAGATTCTCAAGTAGGGTTTGCAGTAAAGTATGCAAATTCTCCATGATGAATATGAGAAGAGAGACTACATTCCCAAATTGACAGTTAACTCCGAGTTATTATACTATCAAGGATAGTATAATAGGTTGCCGCCTAAGGCCTCAACGATCCGGTCCAGAGCCCAAGGATCATTTATACAGCGAAGGGAGGTTTCCTTTTGATCTCTTGAGAGTCATACACTTGTATTTATTAATTTTATTACAAAATCACTGTCAGGAACCTGATTAAATCGGCAAATTTGTCAGAATTCACCAGGAGCTTCAGAAAGTGTGACTTTACGCCGCCATTGCCCGGACATGCCCCCATAGTTTGCTTTTTTAACTGATAGGAAAGAAATGCACTTTCCTTCAGTCTGATCATTTGTATCAGTGTCAGGTGCTCAATGATTAACCTCACTCTCTCCTGTGAGATGCTGCATTCCAAATAGCTTTATTACTTTCTTTGGGAGCTCTCATCTCTCTGGGACTCCAGGTTCTGCCCCTTTTCTTAGGGAATTTAGTGAGTTTTTCCTCCGTGAAATATGCACAACGATTTCACTCCAAGTTTTTGTGTTAGATATGTAAAACAATTCCAACAGTGGCACTTTGAATGGATTAGAATGTGTTACAAAAATCACACAGGCTTTTATACCAGAGCTCGACAAACCCAAGAGCCAACTGGCTCCTAGAATCTTACCCCTGGCTCCAAACCTTTTGTATTATTCTCCCTATATCTATATACAAATACCCCTGTCTGGCTCCTAGAAGTTTGTCTGGTTCCAAAATATTCTAACTGACTGCTAAATTTTAAACAGATTTGTCGACCACATACAATGTGTTATATTTTCTGATCTGTTATTAAGAGTTACATAAATAATATAGTATAGTTTTATTAATTAGAATTCATGTACATTTTCTAAAATAATTTAAATAGCAATATATTATTAAATTGTATTTGCCAGTTAATAATCTCATGATTTATTTCTTTGGTACTGTAGAACTGCTACTAAGATTATTTATCTATTTAGATTATATATTTTGTACAATAAAAATATCATCACCCATTGAAATCCATATTTTTTCCAATAGGAAAAATATTTTACCAAAGTATAATATGTCCTGCATCTATGACAGAATCACTGCTCCTCAATGCCCAATCTTTCGTCTAGGGGATATTTTAAAAGAAGCCGGAGAAAACTTTTCACAAGTAGCAATTCAGGTGTGTATTGTTTGGGAGTCAACTACAACGCATTTAACATCTGTATATGACTTTAATGCAAACGGTTTATGAGGTTGATGCAATAATTCATAGGTCTAGATTACAAGTGGAGTGCTATTTAACGCTCCTGCTTGAATGTTAACTGCACTAGAAGTAAGTTTTTTGCGTGCGTCAGGGTTTGCTCGTATTATGAGTTAAAAGTAAACTGTTTTTGCTTGCTATAACCCGATGCTCGTAAAAAGCCAAACTTAGAATATTGCACAATAGCCTATTACCCCATAGAGGTCAATGGAGCAAAAAAACACCCTACTCATACACAAACACAATTGTGCGCTAACCTGACATGAAAATATTAATATTTCACATTCCAATGATCTGCACATAGCAGAATACATTCTATTTATTCATAAATACATATTTCTATATATATCTGATGGTGTGGTGGTAAAATATATATGTATCTGTATATATATATGTATCTCTCTATCTATCTATCTATCTATCTATCTATCTATCTATCTATCTATATATTATCCTCATGTGTCTGCACTCACAATTCAAGGGTGCAGAGTCAAATCTTCAATAGTAGTTTAAGCAGGAACTGCACTCACTGGGTAATTAATAATACATGTCCCAACTTATGTAGTGTTAACATTCAATCACCCATGTGTAACAAAAATATTTCTCTTGTAAGGTGTATCCAGTCCACGGATCATCCATTACTTGTGGGATATTCTCCTTCCCAACAGGAAGCTGCAAGAGGATCACCCACAGCAGAGCTGTCTATATAGCTCCTCCCCTAACTGCCACCCCCAGTCATTCTCTTGCAGCTCTCGACAAGGGAAGTAGCTAGAGATATGTGGTGACTTAGTGTAGGTTTATCTTCAATCAAAAGTTTGTTATTTTTAAATGGTACTGGCGTTGTACTGTTTTTACCTCAGGCAGAAATTAGAAGAAGGGTTTTGCCTGAGGTTTTTGATGATCTTAGCAGGTTGTAACTAAGATCCACTGCTGTTCTCACACGTAACTGAAGAGTATGGGAAAACTTCAGCTGGGGGAACGGCCGCAGAATTAACTGCCCTGAGGTATGTTCAGTATATTTTTTTCTAGAGAGATGATAAGAAGTCTAGAAAATGCTGACAGTGCCTGATATATTTAAGGTAAGCCCTGATTGCAGTGATTTAATAAACGACTGGCATCATGCTTGCAGTAAAGGGTAATATTCATGTTACTTGCTCTTATGGCTTAGTATGTTAAACGTTTTCAGGATTTATAAAGAACGTTTTTTACTAAGGTGATAAATATTTATTTGGGCCTAGTTTTCCACATGGCTGTTATTTTACTCTTAGGAGTAGTTTTTAAGGCCCTCTGACTTTGAGTGCATGGTGGGAGGGGCCTATTTTCGCGCTCTATTTGCGCAGTTGTTTTTACATTCTGAGACATCCAGCTTCCCTGAAGGAGTCCCCTGACATATTGGACCTCTGTAAAGGGTTTTTGTGACTACAAAAGTCGTTTTATGGGAAGATAGGAGCCACAGTAGAGCTGTGGGCAGTTTGCTTGTGACTGTTATAACGGTTTTAGCGGGGGTTTTTTTGCTTTGTTTTTGAGCTGAGGGGTTAATCATCCATTTGCAAGTGGGTGCAATGCTATTTTAGTCTAGTATATATACTGTAAAAATTTCATAGAGTTAACTGCTTTTTTCACTGTTTTGCAGTTTTTGTGTTTGTTTTTTTCCCTTAAAGGCACAGTACCGTTTTTTATATTCTGCTTTTTCACATTAATTAAAGTGTTTTCAAAGCTTGCTGGTCTCATTACTAGTCTGTTAAACATGTCTGACATAGAGGAAACTCCTTGTTCATTATGTTTAGAAGCCATTGTGGAACCCCCTCTTAGAATGTGTACCAAATGCACTGATCTTACTATAAGTTATAAAGACTATATTCTGGCTTTAAAAGATTTATCACCAGAGGAAATTGACAAGGGGGAAGTTATGCCGACTAACTCTCCCCACGTGTCAGAACCTATAACTCCCCGCTCAAGGGACGCCAAGTACATCTAGCGTTGCCCATAGCGTTTACCTTACAAGACATGGCGGCAGTTATGGATCATACCCCTTACAGCGGTATTGTCCAAACTACCAGGGTTACAAGGAAAGCGAGACAGCTCTGGGGCTAAGAAAAATACAGAGCTCTCTGACGCTTTAGTAGCTATGTCTGATATACCCTCACAATGTGCAGAAGCTGAGGCAGGAGAGCTTCTATCTGTGGGTGATTTTTCTGACTCAGGGAAGACACTTCAACCTGATTCTGATATGTCTACATTTAAATTTAAGCTTGAACACCTCTGCGTGTTGCTCAGGGAGGTTTTAGCAACTGGATGACTGTGACGCCATTATAGTCCCCAGAGAAATTGTGTAGATTGGATAATTCTATGCAAGTTGTTTTTCCAATACCTAAGAGGTTTTCAGAAATTATTACTAAGGAATGGGATAGACCAGGTGTTCCGTTCTCTCCCCCTCCTGTTTTTAAAAAGATGTTTCCCATAGATGCCGCTACACGGGACTTGTGGCAAACGGTCCCTAAGGTGGAGGGAGCAGTCTCTACCCTAGCTAAGCGTACAACTATCCCCGTCGAGGACAGTTGTGCTTTTCTAGATCCAATGGATAAAAAATTAGAGGGTTACCTTAAGAAAATGTTTATTCAACAAGGTTTTATTCTCCAGCCCCTTGCATGCATTGCCCCTGTCACTGCTGCTGCGGCCTTCTGGTTTGAGTCTCTAGAGAGAGGCTCTACAGGTAGAAACCCCATTGGATGATATCCTTGACAAGCTTAAAGCTCTTAAGCTAGCCAATTCATTTGTTTCTTGACGCCGTTGTTCATTTAACTAAACTAACGTCTAAGAACTCAGGTTTTGCTATTCAGGCGTGTAGGGCGTTATGGCTTAAATCCTGGTCAGCTGACGTTACTTCAAAGTCTAAGCTTCTCAACATTCCCTTCAAGGGGCAGACCCTATTCGGGCCTGGACTGAAGGAGATCATTTCTGATATTACTGGAGGAAAAGGTCACGCCCTTCCTCAGGATAGGGCCAACAAATTAAGGACCAAACAGACTAATTTTCGTGCCTTTTCGAAACTTCAAGAGTGGCGCAGCTTCAACTTCTTCTAATACAAAACAAGAGGGAAATTTGGCCCAATCCAAGCCGGTCTGGAGACCTAACCAGGCTTGGAACAAAGGAAAGCAGGCCAAAAAACCTGCTGCTGCCTCTAAGACAGCATGAAAGATCAGCCCCCGATCCGGTAACGGATCTAGTAGGGGGCAGACTTTCTCTCTTCGCCCAGGCTTGGGCAAGAGATGTCCAGAATCCCTGGGCGTTGGAAATTGTGTCCCAGGGATATCTTCTGGACTTCAAAGCTTCTTCCCCAAAAGGAAGATTTCATCTCTCTCAATTATCTGCAAACCAGATAAAGAGAGAGGCATTCTTACATTGTGTTCAAGACCTCCTAGTTATGGGAGTGATCCACCCAGTTCCAAAGGAGGAACAGGGGCAAGGCTTCTATTCAAATCTGTTTGTAGTTCCCAAGAAAGAGGGAACCTTCAGACCAATCTTAGATCTCAAGATCCTAAACAAATTTCTCAGGGTCCCATCCTTCAAGATGGAGACTATTCGAACCATCCTACCTATGATCCAGGAGGGTCAATATATGACTACCGTGGACTTAAAGGATGCTTATCTTCATATTCCGATACACAGAGATTATCATCGGTTTCTCAGGTTCACCTTCCTAGACAGGCATTACCAGTTTGTGGCTCTTCCCTTTTGGTTAGCTACGGCACCAAGAATCTTTACGAAGGTTCTGGGGTCACTCCTGGCGGTCCTAAGGCCGGTGGGGTATAGCAGTAGCCCCTTACCTAGACCGACATTCTGATACAGGCGTCAAATTTTCAAATCGCATTCCTGAGGTCTCATGGGTGGAAAGTGAATGAAGAAAAGAGTTCTCTATCCCCTCTCACAAGAGTTTCCTTCCTAGGAACTCTAATAGATTCTGTCGAAATTAAGATTTACCTGACAGAGGCAGGTTGTCAAAACTTCTAAATTCCCTGCCGTGTTCTTTATTCAATGGAAGTAATCGGCTTAATGGTAGCGACAATGGACATAGTGGCCGTTTGCCCGCCTACATCTCAGACCGCTGCAACTCTGCATGCTCAGTCAGGTGGAATGGGGATTACACAGATTTGTCCCCTCTACTAAATCTGGATCAAGAGACCAGGGATTCTCTTCTCTGGTGGCTATCTCGGGGTCCATCTGTCCAAGGGTATAACCTTCCGCAGGCCAGAGATTGGACAATAGTAACAACAGATGCCAGCCTTTGGGCTGGGGTGCAGTCTGGAACTCCCTGAAGGCTCAGGGACTCATGGACTCAGGAGGAGGCACTTCTTCTGATAAACATTCTGGAACTAAGAGCGATAGTCAATGCTCTTCAGGCTTGGCCTCAGCTTGCTGCGGTCAGGTTCATCAAATTTCAGTCGGACAATATCACGACTGTAGCCTACATCAACCATCAAGGGGGAACAAGGAGTTCCCTAGCAATGTTGGAGGTTTCAAAAATAATTCTATAGGCAGAGGTTCACTCTTGCCTTCTATCAGCTATCCATATCCCAGGAGTAGAGAACTGGGAGGGCGGATTTTCTAAGTCGACAGTCTTTTCATCCGGGGGGAGTGGAACTCCATCCGGAGGTGTTTGCGCAGTTGATTCAACTTTGGGGCAAACCAGAACTGGATCTCATGGTGTCTTGTCAGAACGCCAAGCTTCCTTGTTACGGATCCAGGTCCAGGGGATCCCAAGGCAGCACTGATAGATGCTCTAGCAGCACCTTGGTCCTTCAACCTAGCTTATGTATTTCCACAGTTTCCTCTGCTCCCTTGTCTGATTGCCAAGATCAAGCAGGAGAGAGCCTCTGTGATTTTGATAGCACCTGCGTGGCCACGCAGGACTTGGTATGCAGATCTGGTGGACATGTCATCCTTTCCACCATGGACTCTGCCACTGAGACAGGACCTTCTACTTCAGGGTCCTTTCAACCATCCAAATCTAATTTCTCTGCGTCTGACTGCTTGGAGATTGATCGCTTGATTTTATCAAAGCGTGGTTTCTCCGAGTCGGTGATTGATACCTTAATACAGGCACGAAAGCCTGTCACCAGGAAAATCTATCATAAGATATGGTGTAAATATCTTCATTGGTGTGATCCAAGGGTTACTCATGGAGTAAAGTCAGGGATTCCTAGGATATTATCTTTTTCTCCAAGAAGGGATTGGAGAAGGGTTTTGTCAGCTAGTTCCTTAAAGGGACAGATTTCTGCTCTGTCTATTCTTTTGCACAAACGTCTGGCTGAGGTTCCAGATGTTCAGGCATTTTGTCAGGCTGTTGGTTAGAATCAAGCCTGTTGGTGTAAACCTGTTGCTCCGCCATGGAGTTTAAATTTAGTTCTTAAAGTTCTTCAAGGGGTTCCGTTTGAACCTTTGCATTCCATAGATATTAAGCTTCTTATCTTGGAAAGTTCTGTTTTTAGTAGCTATCTCCTCGGCTCGAAGAGTTTTGGAGTTATCTGCTTTACAATGTGATTCCCCTTATCTCGTTTTCCATGCAGATAAGGTAGTGTTACGTACCAAACCTGTTTTCTAACCTAAGGTGTATCTAATAAGAATATCAATCAGGAGATTGTTGTTCCGTCACTGTGCCCTAAATCCCTTCTTCAAAGAAGAGGAACGTCTATTACACAATCTTGACGTGGTTCATGCTTCAAAGTTTTATTTACAAGCTACTAATGATTTTCGTCAAACATCTGCATTGTTTGTTGTCTACTCTGGACAGAGGAGAGGCCAAAAGGCTTCGGCATCTTCTCTTTCTTTTTGGCTAAGAAGTATAATCCGCTTAGCTTATGAGACTGCTGGCCAGCAGCCCTCCTGAAAGAATTACAGCTCATTCTAATAGAGCGGTAGCTTCCACATGGGCTTTTAAGAATGAGGCTTCTGTTGAACAGATTTGTAAGGCGGCGACTTGGTCTTCGCTTCAATACTTTTTCTAAATTCTACAAATTTGATACTTTTGCTTCTTCGGAGGCTATTTTTGGGAGAAAGGTCTTACAGGCAGTGGTGCCTTCCGTTTAAGCGCCTGCCTTGTCCCTCCCTTCATCCGTGTCCTATAGCTTTGGTATTGGTATCCCCACAAGTAATGGATGATCCGTGGACTGGATACACCTTACAAAAGAAAACAAAATTTATGCTTACCTGATAAATTTATTTATCTTGTGGTGTATCCAGTCCACGACCCGCCCTGATCATTTTAAGGCAGGTGTTTTTTATTTATTTTTAAACTACAGTCACCACTGCACCCTATAGTTTCTCCTTTCTCTTGCTTGTCTTCGGTCGAATGACTGGGGGTGGCAGGGGAGGAGCTATATAGACAGCTCTGCTGTGTGTGATCCTCTTGCAGCTTCCTGTTGGGAAGGAGAATATCCCACAAGTAATGGATGATCCGTGGACTGGATACACCACAAGAGAAATAAATTTATCAGGTAAGCATAAATTTTGTTTTTTTTTTTCACATAAAGAGTTTGGCTGGAGGAAAAAGTTGCACTAAAATACAATATTAACCCCTAAACTGCCGCATAGCCCATTGCAAAGTACCACACTACACTATTAACCCCTAAACCATCACACCCCACATCCAAAAGTACCTGCTACACCATTAACCCCTAAACCGCCACACCCCTTGCACTCAAAAAGCCAAAGTTAGAATACCGCGACCACCTTAACATTTTCTCCCCCATAGAAGTCAATGGAGCAAAAAAAGTGGGGGGAAAAACCTAACAACTTGATAGCATATTCTCAAGTGCGCTAACCCTGACATAAAAATATTAATATTTCACATTACAATGATCTTCGCATTGAAGAATATTTTATTTATTCATAAATACATATTTCTGTTTAAATATCGACAGAATAAGTGTAATGTTTTAGGGGCCGATTTATCATTATGCGGGCGAACATGATGCACTGTAGAGGATCATGTCCACCGCACATTGATAAATGCCGACATCATACGCTGTCGGAATTTATCATTGCACAAGCATTTCTCGTGAAATGCTTGTGCAATGCCACCCCCTGCACATTCTCAGCCAATCGGCCGGCTAGCAGGGGGTGTCAATCATCCCGATAGCATCGGATCGGTTTTGATTGCTGTCCGCATCGGAGGTGGCGGACAAGATAAGGAGCAGCGGTCTTAGGGACAACAGCTTCTTAACTCTTGTTTCCGGCTAGCCTGAAGGCTCACGCGGGAAACTGCAGCATACGGGGCATAATAAATCGGCCCCCATGTGTCTATAAAACAATGGGAGCTGCCATGTTATAACTTAGGTTACCTTCTCTGCTGTGGCCAATAAAGTACAGTTATAAATAGGTCACTAGAGTGATTCAGACAGAGCATGTATTTTTAAACAACTTTCCACTTTACTTCTATTATCTAATTGTATTCTAATTGTAATTGTATTATCTCTTTGTATTCTTTGTTGAAAGGCATACCTAGAAAGGCTCAGAGAAGCAATGCACCACTGGGAACTACTGCTGATTGCTGACTGCACATATATTCCTCATCTCATTGGCACACCACATTGTGTGTAAAGCTAGCTCTAAGTAGTGTATTGCTGCTCATTTAACAAAGGATACCAAGAGAATGAAGCAAATGTGATAATAGGAGGGGTTTTTTTTAATTGTCTGAATCCCTTTAAATGAGCCTCAAGTATAAGCATTAATCAGCAATCAAATGTAAATCAATCAGGGGCGGAAAAAATAAATATCATACTTACATACACACACACATACGGTATATATATATGCTTGATATGTTATATATTCTGGGCTAGATTGCAAGTTTCTAAATAACTAAACGTTCATGCGTATTAAAAGTTGAAAATAAACACAATCCTACAAGCACAAACTAAATTTGAGTTTGACGGGTTTAGACCAACTGAAGTCCTTGTGTAAAGTGTTACATATGATATATACTTTGGAGCCCTTTTACACTCAAATACCTGAAAACAAGAAAAATCATTTTAATAAATTTTAATATTTAATAATGTTTTATTCTGTGTATGTGCTGTAAATATTTAACATTCCAATGTTTCTTCTCATAGGGGAAAATGTTTTGTGTATATTTAAATAGATCTCTCTCTCTCTCTCTCTCTCTCTGTCTCTCTCCTCTCTCTCATCTCTCTGTCTCTCTCCGTCTCCTCTCTCTCTCTCTCATCTCTCTCTCTCTCTCTCTCTCTCTCATCGAGAGAGAGAGAGAGAGAGAGTATATATAGGTATACTTATATATTTTACAAAAAAAATACATCAGATATATATAGAAATTTCTATTTAAAAATAAATAGAACATTTTCTTCTATGTGAAATATTCATAACTACCATCGGGTTAGCACAGTTGTTCTAATGCATGTCAGGTTAGTGTGCAAGTGATAAGTGGGTTTTTTTTCAGTTTGCGTGCTCCATTGAAGTCTATAGGGAGAAGTTAACGTGGCCGCAATATATCCAAAGTTTCGCTCAAACTTAAACAATTTACTTTTAACTTGTAATACGTGCTCATTAAGGGGCCTCTTTATTAACCCCTGTATGCATCTGTTTCCGCGTGAGCATTTAGGCTTGCCTGAAACAGGAGTTAAGAAGCAGCGGTCTTAAGACCACTGCTCCCTAACTCATCTACCACCTCTGAGGCGGCGGACAGCAATCAGCCTGATCAGATAAGATCGGGTTGATTGACACCTCCTACTAGCGGCCGATTGGTCGGAATGTGCAGGCAGGGGGCGGCCTTGCACAAGCATTTCACAAGAAATGCTTGGTGCAATGATAAATGCCGACAGCCGAGTTATCAGCGATTTATCGATGATCAGTGATGATCGGCGAATATGATCCGCTAAGCAGATCATGTCCACCCCGCACATTAGTAAATCTCAGCCCCCAAAAGTTTACGGTGTTTGTGCACAAAGCGAAACCGCTAAATAATGCGGCACTTATAATCTGGCCCTCTGTTTCTATTAAGTATCAACCAAAGGCATAGTACCTTACCTTACCTTCTTCACTCAAGACGCAACTAAGATTATCCACTCACTTATTTCCCTACTCGACTACTGCAATTCTATCCTCTCTCTCTGCTCTCCCAAGCTGCCACTTGTCTCCACTGCAATCCATCATGATGCCCCAGCGAGGTTCATCTTCCTTACGCATCAGTCCACATCTGCTGAACCTCTATGACAATCCCTCATTTGGCTTCCCTTAGCCTTAAGAATAAAATGCAACATTTCGACATTCAAAGCCCTTATCAAACCCTCCTATAGTTTGTCCTTTGTCTGCAAATATCCCAAACCGCCCCCTACGCTCTGCCCACAACTTACTTTTCATCCTCATTACTTCCTCACACTCTCATCTGCAAGACTTCTCCAGAACTGAAGCTATTATATCATAGTCTTTGCCTGACTCAGTCAGACTTGCCTTTAGTCTCCAAAGCTTCAACCGTTCCTTAGAAACATATCTTTTCATGGATGCGTACGACTTACTATTTTTTTTATGTCTCCCCTGCTTCTGTTCCCTCTCCCTCAACTTCCTCATGTACTTCCTTTAGAATGTAAGCTCACAAGTCCATTTGTCCTGTTGATCATCTCATATAAAGATGGCAGGGCCCTCTACCACTATGATTTATGTAAACGTTTTTCTGATTGTATTTCAAAATTGTATACTTTAATGTTACAACCCTAAGTAATATGTTGGAGATTAAAGGGACACTGAACCCAAATTTTTAATTTCACGATTCAGATAGAGCATGCAATTTTAAGCAACTTTTTAATTTACTCCTATTATCAAATTTTCTTCATTCTCTTGGTATGTTTATTTGAAAAGCAAGAATGTAAGTTTAGATGCCGGCCCATTTTTGGTGAATAACCTGGGTTATCCTTGCTGTTTGGACAGCACCAATAAACAAGTGTTGTCCATGGTTCTGAACTGAAAATTAGCTGGCTCCTTAGCTTAGATGTCTTCTTTTTCAAATAAAGAAAGCAAGAGAACAAAGAAACATTGAATAGAAGTAAATTAGAAAGTTGCTTAAAATTGCATGCTCTATCTGAATCATGAAATAAAAAATTTGGGTTCAGTGTCCCTTTAATAGATAAAAAGTAATAATAATACTACTAGTAATAATCATTAATACCTCTTACATTGTTTTCTTCAGGGTGGTATTATGGGTATTGAAATTAACTGGAGGTGTGATCTTGATTTGTCGTCAGATAAATGCATTCCTCAGTACAGCTTCCGGCGTCTGGATGATAAAGTTATTGATGAACGTTTGTATCCTGGTTTAAACTTCAGGTATGGAAAAAATAAAATATTAAGGCTTAAATAACATAGACACTCACTCTATCAAATATAGATATTTTTTTATGAAATTCATAAAAATATGTAAAGGGCGCTGCAGGGGTTAAGTATACCCAAGTCTCTACACATCCCTGCTAGTGGTCTCCAAGGTAGCATTATAAAATTACTCACAGTTCAACATTTCTATTCCAAAACACTATGGGCTAGATTACAAGTGGAGTACTAATTTTATCTCGCAACCGTAAATGGCAAATTCACCCATTTATGGACGTATGGTAAATAACCAGTGATTACAAGTGGCTGGTTATTGCTACTGCGAGCTTGTGGGTAGCAATAACCAGCCACTTGTAATCGCTGGTTATTTACTGTACGTCCGTAAATGGGCAAATTTGCCGTTTACGGTTGCGTGATAAATTAGCGCTCCCAAAATTAACCAGAGGTCAGAACTCTGGTTAGTTTTTAAAATGTCCCCCAATTGCTTCCAAATTAAGTGTGAGGTTCCTTAATATAATAAAAAAATATGAGCATCTTTAAAAAAAAACAAAAAAAATTACTGCACGAAGCAGTTTTTAGGGGTTAAAGTTGGCGGGTGTAGGGTGTTAGAAATAAAACAAAAAATGTTGACCTGCCACTCTGCCTGCACTGATATCATGTGAGTGTGATGTGATGCTTCACTAGTGTCTCTGACTACAGGGGTTAGTGTTTCTGTTTTACCCACTGGTGTTTAGGTGTGTGTGTATTGTGACTGTGTGTATATTTATGCATGTATGTGTGTGTATGTTTGTGGAACCAGCAAATTACAGACCTTGTTACTACAGCGATGGGGGGAGGGGTAGGGTTGCCAGGTGGTGTCCAGTATTCAACCGGACAGTCCAGTATTTTAGCAGGCTGTCCAGTAAAATCTATACAAAAATACTGGACATTATTTTTAAAGACCCATATCAGCTAAATGTAAAGGGTCTTCTAGGCCTTTATGCATTAGAAATATGGCTCAAAAAGAAATTACACTGTGCATTTTCTATTATATGTGTTACAGGCCAACCATGACACTCATTGCTGGGTGTGTACCTCTAGCAGCCAAAGGGGGTCACATCACTGCTCTGTACATGTGTTACTGGCAACCAAGGGGATAAAATAACTAATTAGTTATGAAAAATATATGTGGTGGGGGTCAAGGGTGGGGCCTAAGGTTGAGCTTATGTGGAGACATTGTGTGAACCTAGCTACATCCTGTATCCAATCAACTATGGGTCGTACGGGTATTTTTATGAAGCACAGCTGGCAACCCTAGGGAGGGGGGTAAACGGTGTCACTATACAGTACCACTATATATATTTATTTTATAAAGTACTGGGGCGGGTAGGGTCAGGCCAGCCATCTCACCAGCAGATTACAGGACTGTGTCCCCTAACTCACTATATACAGTACTGGTGGGTTAAACAGTGTCACTATATACAGTTAAAGGGGGTTAGACCATCTCACAGAGGTACCCTCCTTTTGCAGACATGTAATCTGATTCACATTTTTTTTCTGTGTTAAATGTTAAAAAAAAATGATATGTATCAAATTCACCTTTTTTGGGGGGGGCCTTCTTAGATTCTTGCACCTGGCCCTGTGGTTTCTAGTTACGCCTCTGGCCTTTACATTGCGGTCTATTGAGACTGTGTTATCACTCAAAATATATATGTATATGCTTTTATATATATATATATATAATATATATATATATATATATATATATATATATATATAGAATGAATGCAACAAACGGGAAGCGCTCAAACACTTGCTGTATTCAATCTTCGATGTCCTGCAGTGCGCTTCACGTAGTCAAACACACCCCCTTGACGTATTCGTGACGTGCTCACACTCAATCAGCTGTTCTGGTGCGGAGAAGAGAGCGTTGCAAAATCGCTCAAACAATTAATAATCAGCAACATTCAGCGCACCCAGTAAAGTTGAAAGACAGGAAAAAAATCAGAGCATGTAAACACCTGTTTTTAATTTCATTATTTCATAACCTCTAATCCATAATCAGGAATCAGGAATCAGGAATCAGGATAAAACAGGTTAAATAGGCAAATGCAGCATAAGACAGGCAGCATTGGTCAAAAAAACTGGTCAGACTGATTAGAGGTAGTGATGTCCCGAACTGTTCGCCCGCGAACGGTTCACGGCAAACATAGTATGTTCGCGTTCGCGGCTGTGGGCGAACACATGCGATGTTCGATCCGCCCCCTATGTGTCATTATTGAGGAAACTTTGACCCTGTATGTCACAGCCTTCTGACATATTAGAGCCAATCAACATCAGACACTCCCTCACAGACCCTCCCAGCTCCTTGGAAGCCGCCATTTTAGACTCATAACGACCTTGCTTTCTT
Organism: Bombina bombina; assembly: GCF_027579735.1. Classification (NCBI taxonomy): domain Eukaryota; kingdom Metazoa; phylum Chordata; class Amphibia; order Anura; family Bombinatoridae; genus Bombina; species Bombina bombina. The sequence goes on from NC_069500.1 coordinate 352,092,991, forward strand.
AGTGAGAGGACGTGATGTTTTTGTGCTGCTGACATTATAGGGAAATAGATAGCTAGGCTAGTGTATTTAGTGTCCACTACAAGTCCAGAAGGGACTCATCTCATCTCTGCTGCAAGGACAGCACCCCAAAAAGCCCATTTTTAGGGCTATAATTCGAGCCGTTTTTTTTTTTTCTTTCGTATTTTTATTAGCATTTGCCTGGCTTTCAGCCTGTGTGTAAGGCTCACAGCATATGCTGTGATTACTGCCCACCACTAATATCTGCCTAACAACATTAGTTTTAAATTTAACCAACAAAATTTTTTAATTATTTTGCTAGTGTAATTTATTTTCATTTTCTATCAGGCCTGTGTCACACAGCATATACTCTGGTTTCATTGCTCTGTGCCAGCCACCAGTGTTAATATCCGTTTATAACATTATTTTAAATTTAAAAAAAAATTTTTAAATCATTTTTGCTAGTGTAATCTAATTACATTTTCTATCAGGCCTGTGTCTGTCAGGCTCACACAGCATTAATATACTTCATTTTTTTTCAGTCTTTTGGTTAATTGCTCTGTGCCAGGCAGCCACCCACTCATATCTTCTTCACCTTATTTTAAATTTAAAAAAAAAAAACGTTTACATTTTTTTGTTAGTGTAATCTAATATCATTTCTATCAGGCCTGTGTGTTTTGCTGACATACAGAGCATACTGTATTACTTGCTGCCCTCCCTAGTCTATGAGCCACGACTCATATGTGTTTAACCTTTTTTAATTCCCCCCCCCCCAAAAAAAATAATTTAAATCATTTTTCTAGTGTAATCTAATAGTATTTTCTATCAGGCGTGTGTGTATCTGACTTACAGAGCCTACTGTTTTTTAATAGCTGCCCTTCCAAGGCTATCAGCCACGACTCATATGTGCTTAACCTTTTTCTTTAAATTCCCCAAAAAAATCTTTAAATCATTATGCTAGTGTAATCTAATTTTATTTTCTATCAGGCCTGTGTCTAACTTTCTATCTGACTTACACAGCATACTGTTGTTAATTGCTGCCCTACGTAGCAGCCAGCCAGTGCGACCACTCATATGTGCAGTGCACTTCTTAACATTATTTTAATATTAAAATATAAAATTTTAAATTATTTTGCTAGTGTAATCTAACTTAATTTTCTATCAGGCCTGTGTTTTTCTCACTTACACAGCATGCTGTGTTAAATTGCTGCCCTACCTACTAGCCACGACTCATATCTGCCAGCCTGTGTGCCAGGCCCAACTAGCCAATTAGTACCACCAATCATAGTTGTTGTAACAGTATTGAAAACATTGTGAATCATCACTTTTTTGACTGTGAATCTAGTAGTGCCATTGAATCGCAGTTCCCTCCTGCCTGCCAGCCTGTGTGCCAGGCCCAACTAGCCAATTAGTGCCACCAATCATAGTTGTTGTAACAGTATTGTTAATCTTTAAAATTACAAATTTTTCGCTTGTGATTCATCAATTTGCTCGTGCTATTGAATTGCACTTTCCTCCTGCCTGCCAGCGTGTTTTCCAGGCCCAACTAGCCAATTAGTGCCACCAATCATAATTCTTGTAACAGTATATAAAAAATTTGAAATCATAATTTTTTTGACTGCAAATATTCAGTCTCCTAGTGCCATTTCCTCCTGTCTGCCAGCCTGTGTGCCAGGTTCAAACTAGCCAATTAGTGCCACCAATCATAGTTGTTGTAACAGTATTGTTAATATTTAAAATTAAACATTGTTCGATTGTGATTCATCATTTTGGCTTGTTGCATTGAATTGCACTTTCCTCCTGACTGCCAGCCTGTGTGCCAGGCCCAACTAGCCAATTAGTGCCACCAATCATATTTCTTGTAACAGTATATAAAAAATTTTAAATCATAATTTTTTTGACTGCAAATCTTCAGTCTCCTAGTGCCATTGAATTGCAGTTTCCTCCTGCCTGGCAGCCTGTGTGCCAGTCCCAACTAGCAAATTAGTGCCACCAATTATAGTTGTTTAAACAGTATTGAAAAAATTGTAAATCATCACTTTTTTGACTGTGAATCTGTAGTCTAGTAGTGCCATTGAATTGCAGTTCCCTCCTGCCTGCCAGCCTGTGTGCCAGGCCGACTTGCCAACTAGTTACACCAATCATATTTGTTGTCACAGTATTGTTATTATTTAAAATAAAAAAATTATTTGATTGTTATTCTGAATCCTCAGTTTTCTCGTGCCATTGAATCGCACTTTCCCTCCTGCCTGGCAGCCTGTGTGCCTGGCTCAACTAGCCAAGTAGTGCTAGCAATCATATTTCTTTTAACAGTCTTGAAAAAATTGTAAATCATCACTGTTTTGACTGTGAATCTGCAGTCCTCCTAGTGCCTAGTGCCAATTAGTGCCACCAATCATAGTTGTTGTAACAGTATTGTTAATATTTAAAATTAAACATTGTTCGATTGTGATTCATCATTTGGCTTGTTGCATTGAGCCTGTGTGCCAGGCCCAAACTAGCCAATTAGGGCAAGCAATCATAGTTGTTGTAACAGTATATAAAAAAATTTAAATCATAATTTTTTTGACTGCAAATCTTCAGTTTCCTAGTGCCCTTGAATTGAATTTTCCTCCTGCCTGCCAGCCTGTGTGCCAGGTCGATTTGCCAACTAGTTACACCAATCATATTTGTTGTCACAGTATTGTTAATAATTTAAATTAAAAAAAATTTGATTGTTATTCTGAATCCTCAGTTTGCTCGTGCCATTGAATTGCACTTTCCTCCTGCTGCCAGCCTGTGTGCCAGGCCGACTTTGCCAACTATTTTCACCAATCATAATTGTTGTCACAGTATTGTTAATTATTAAAATTAAAAAATTTTTGATTGTTATTCTGAATCCTCAGTTTTCTCGTGCCATTGAATTGCATTTCCCTCCTGCCTGCCAGCCTGTGTGCCAGGCCCAACTAGCCAATTAGTGCCAGCAATCATATTTATTTTAACAGCCTTGCAAAAATTGTCAATCATCACTGTTTGACTGCCAATCTGCAGTCTACTAGTGTCCTTGAATTGCATTTTTCTCCTGCCTGCCAGCCTGTGTTCCAGGCCGACTTGCCAACTAGTTACACACCAATCTTATTTGTTGTCACAGTATTGTTAATAATTAAAAATAAAAATTTTTGGATTGTTATTCTGAATCCTTAGTTTGCTCGTGCCATTGAATTGCACTTTCCTCCTGCCTGCCAGCCTGTGTGCCAGGCCGACTTGCCAACTATTTACACCAATCATATTTGTTGTCACAGTATTGTTAATAATTAAAATTTAAAATTTTTTGCTTGTTATTCTGAATCCTCAGTTTTCTCGTGGCATTGAATTGCACTTTCCTCCTGCCTGCCAGCCTGTGTGCCAGGCCCAACTAGCCAATTAGTGCCAGCAATCATATTTATTTTAACAGTATTGCAAAAAAATTGTCAATCATCACTGTTTTGACAGTCAATCTGCAGTCTACTAGTGTCCTCGAATTGCATTTTCCTCCTGCCTGCAGCCTGTGTGCCAGGCCGACTTGCCAACTAGTTACACCAATCTTATTTGTTGTCACAGTATTGTTATTAATTATAATTAAAAAAAAATTGATTGTTATTCTGAATCCTCAGTTTGCTTGTGCCATTGAATTGCACTTTCCTCCTGCCTGCCAGCCTGTGTGCCAGGCCGTCTTGCCAACTATTTAGACCGCATGTCTTATTGTTATACTCTGTCAGGGAAATTTATATATATTTCAAATTGATTTATTTATCTATCAAATTGATCGAACTATCAAACGTATCTATCAAATGTAGATTGCATCTATTGATCGATGTAATTCGTATCTATAAAATGTATATTACATATTTTGGTTGATGTCATTCGTGTCTATAAAATGTATATTGTATCTTTGATTCGATAATATTCGTATCTATCAAATGTATATTGCATCTATTGATCGATGTAATTCGTATCTATCAAATGTATATTGCATCTATTGATCTATGTACAGTGTATCGATCATATGTATATTGCATCGATTGAGCTATGTAATCTATGATCTATCTATCTATCTATCTATCTATCTATCTATCTATCTATCTATCTCGTGGTTGTGCAAGTGGACTGTTTGCGGTTGATTGCGGTGCGTTACACTTGGAGTTTGCTCTGTCACTGTGAAGCGGCCGTAACCCTTACACTACCTGATAGATACGACATCATAACTGATGTTTTAAAGCACTTTATTGTAAACAATTTGGGAATGTTAGGTGATTTAGGCCCTTTATGGGTTAAAAGCAGACTCTGCATAAACTATGTAATTTTCCATGGGAGTTTTGCCAGGGATCCCCCTCCAGCATGCCACAGTCCCGGTGTTAGTCCCCTTGAAACAACTTTTCCATCACTATTGTGGCCAGAAAGAGTCCTTGTAGGTTTTAAAGTTCGCCTGCCTATTGAATTCAATGGCGGTTCGCGCGGTTCGCCGGTTCGCAAAACAATACCGGAAGTTCGAGTCCACCGTTCGCGAACTGAAATTTTTAAGTTCGCGACATCACTAATTAGAGGTTATGAAATAATGAAATTAAAAACAGGTATTTACATGCTCTGATTTTTCCTGTCTTTCAACTTTACTGGGTGCGCTGAATGTTGCTGATTATATATATATATACACATATTAAAGGGACATTAAACCCAAAAAAATTCTTTCATGATTCAGATAGAGAATACAATTTTAAACAACATTCACATTTACTTCTATTATCTAATTGCTTCATTCTTTAGATATCGTTTGTTGAGTAAATAGAAATAGACATTGGTGAGCCAATCACACGAGGCATCTATGTGCAGCGACCAATCAGCAGCTACTGAGCCTATCTAGATATGCTTTTCAGCAAAGAATATCAAGAGAATGAAGCAAAATAGATAATAGAAGTAAATTAGTTGTTTAAATTGCATGCTCTATCTGAATCATTAAAGAAAATGTTTGGGTTTAATGTCCCTTTAACACATAAATATATATGTATATATTCATATACATATATATTTAAATTTTGCTGCCCATCACTGTGCGACTTACACCCTTCGCTGCGCTAGGTTCTCTGCCGTGTCTTACAGCCATGAGAATGAGGCTCCCATTGGAGCCTATGGAAGTGCACTCTTGTGAGCGCAAAGCTTCCCTGCACTCAACTTGTAATTACTGAGTGGAGCACAAATATCTCACTCGCGTAAGTGCAATTTTGCACTCCACTTATAACCTGGCCCTTTATAGTGCAGCGAAGGGGGTAAGTTGCGTAGGGATGAGCAGCAAAATTTAAATATACTGTATATATGTATATGAATATACAAAGGGGGTAAAGGTTTAAATTTGGAGAGCACTAATCTCTTTTTGTAACATATCAAGCTTTGATGCAAGGAAGTGGTATTATAAGTTTTATGTGAAAAGAAATATGCTGTACTGATTGTTTAAAAGGCATACTAAACCCCAAACTTTTTGCAATTTTAAGCAGCTTTCTTATTTACTTCTATTATCAATTTTTCCTTCGTTTTCCTTGCTATCTTTATTTTAAAAGCAGGGATGTAACGCTTAGGAGCCAGACCAATTTTGGTTCAGAACCTGGGTTACATTTGCTTATTTGTTGACTAGATGTAGCCACCAATAAGCAAGCGCTATCCATGGTGCTAAACCTAAAATGGGGCCATCTCCTAAGCTTTACATTCTACTTTTTAAATAAAGATAGCAAGAGAACAAAGAAAAATTGACCATAGAAGTAAATTAGGAAAGTTGCTTAAAATTGCATGCACTATCTGAATCATGAAAGAAAAAAAACTTTGGTTTAATATTACTTTAAATTGTAAGTATTTTTTTATTGCCCTATTAAAGTATTTATTTGTTTTATTTGCTTTCATTCTAAATTGTACAAACAAAGAATATGCTCAGATTTGTCAGCACTGGGTGAAAGTATTAAAGTATGATAACTGATAACTATCTGATTAGTGAATGTCGCCAGCAATGTCATTTACAATTTAATATGATTTCATTGTGAAAAAAACAATATATTATCTGTATTTTTTGTTGTTGGTTGAACTATAATTTATAATTATGTTAGAAAAGCACAAACTGTATTCTCTCTATAATAACATATTTTTGTAGAAACCTATTGTAATACTATATTTAATATGCTTTTTTATTTTGTATTAATATATGGGAATTCTACAGGAAATTAAATGAAAAAAACCATGAAACCTACTATAGATATCTATGAGGGTTAAAACAATTTAGCCACAATTTTAACTCTTTAATCACTGTGGTAAAGTGAACCTGTTTTGCATTTTCTCTAGGTTTTCCAAGATACTATAAAATGAAAGGAAACAGTGAAAAAGAGCAGAGGATCCTTATAAAGGCATATGGGATACGATTTGACATTCAAGTCTACGGCACTGTAATCTCTTTCATTTGTATCATTTTTAAACTTGCAAACGTCAGAATGATAGTGATTGGTTACATATTATTTAGGTGATATTTCAATACATAACAATGGCGAGTTTCAATACATTCCTCTGACAGTATCATGGCTGGTGTCCCTGCCTTTGCTATCACTGCACCCTTAGAGCTGTGACAACAGCTCTCCAAGGCCTTTATTCTCAGTGGGCTAGATCAAAGGACGCTCATTAGCCTGCCGAGGGGTCTCGTCATTAAAGGGATACGCAACCCATATTTTGCGATTTAGACAGAGCATACCATTTAAAAAATGGTTTCCAATTAACTTCTATGATGAAATTTGCTTCGTTCCCATGATATTCTGTGTTGAAGAGACAACTACATAGGTATCTGGAGCACTACATGGAAGTAAATAATGCTGTCACCTATTGCTCTTGCAAAACTACTGCACCTAAGCATACATCCCTGTTTTTCAACAAAAAATATCAAGAGAGCGAAGAAAAATTGATAATAGAAGTAAATTAGAAAGGTGTTTAAAATGGCATGCTCTATCTGAATCAAAGAGACAAATGTGGGGTTTCATATTCCTTTAAATGGCCCATGGACAGTATTATTTAAGTTAAGTGTACTTTTGTAATGTATTTTTGATGTCTTTTGTGACACTTTTTATTTTCGCAAAACACTTAACCACAGCTCTAAAATCGCGGGTAATGATTCTAGCGTAAATCGCGAAAACCCCCACAAAATCCTTTGCACACCACTTGTAATCTAGTCCTTAATTGGAGCAGATCTTGCCAATTGCTGCTCTAAGTGCAGGTGCAAATGATGAATTACTCAATTTTCGAGAGGCAAAGTTGCAGTGATTTTGTTCTGCAAGGTATTAATTTCACTAATGAGTTTTATTGAATCTATTAAATTATGGGCCAAATTACAAGTGGCGCACAATTTAGCACCATCACTTGAGCGATAGCACCGCCAAAAGTAAAGCTTTTGCTTGTGCGAGTTATTACAAGTTGAAAGTAAAACTTTTGTGCTAACTAAAAGACTTCAGATATCGCGACTGCTCTAACTTTTCTCCCCATATACTTGAAATGGAGAGTGCAGAAAAAAAACCTATCACTTATCGCTTGCTTCATTGCTAATGGAAATATATTGCAAAAAATATGTTCAAACTGAAAATGCACCTATGCACGTTTTAATTTTGACCTTTTTAATACCTTTGACAGAAGTATTCTTTCAATATATTTCCATTAGCAATTGCTAATTGCTAAATGCTTAAAAAAATTAGCAATGCTAAATACTTAAAAAAAGGTTATTGCTTGTTTCAGCATCATACAATACACACAATATGCTGTTTATGCCCATGCATATGCAATCAAACACCATGTCTGCTTAGAGAATCAGTGGTATAACACAATCATCACTGACACAATACACAACAGTCCTAGCTCTCTGAAAATGGCCCAGTGTTTGAATAAGTTTTCACACATCATGTGCAGCATATTTGGATATGTTTCAGAAACAGTAAGATGAGAGATATCCACCCTTTGTTCACCCCGGCCTTTGATAAATGGACCCCTATGTCCCTTTAAACTAATTCAGAGTCAGACAGCCACGTTTTTAGTGTATTGGAATGTCTATATAAAATGTATTGGAATTAGGTCAATGTTTGTGTTTCCTTCAGAAACAGTGATTTGTTACATAAAAAAATAATACTGATGGAGTAATGAAATATTAATTAATGTGTTCTTTTTAGGGAGGAAAGTTTAACTGGTATGAATTAATACTGTTCATTGGTTCATATCTCTCTTATTTTGTTTGGTAAGTCAGAAATTCAAATTTGTAAAATGTATTTACCTATTAAAACAAATGCTTTATGAATTAATGTTCCTATTTATTTTTTATTTTTTTTAGTCAACCATATTGATTGATTTTCCTCATCACTCAATACTGCACAGCCTGTCCTCGAAAATCAGCTTTGAAATATTATAATGATCTGAAGTATGAAAAAGCCTGTGGCCCTTGTATAATAAAGGTGAAGTATTTCAAGCATTATACAAATTGAAGTGAGATAATAGGAGGACTGAGAGCTGTTTGTATAAGTACGTTTCTGATTTAAAGCACTGGCCTAGATCTTATCCAAACTGCAATTGAGAGAAAACAGAACAGGGAGCCCATAGACCAGCCCTATTTCTTTCAATAGTTGCAAATCATATATCAGGACTTTAGACAAGCTGGGTCTGTTAGTGGGACACTAAGGACTCAAATGAAAAAAAACCTCATCTATCAGCACTGCAGCAAATCTCAGGTTATAGTAACAACTGCTATTTTCTTTAGGAGCCTCTAGAACAGGGTTCTCTCAAACTTTTTTTCCCCAAGACCCAATGTCATGATACCACATATCTTCGTGACCCTATTTTTATACTTTGTTTGAAAATATTAGTAACTAATATACAACAAGATAGCTGCAATTTTTGCAAAATGACTAAATTTGTGTGTACTTTACTCCTGATTGTAGTCATACTTCAAAGTGTTGTAAAACATAATAACACACACTCTCATGCAACCGACACACCACACACTGACATGACCCCCTTCAAGCAAGCTGTCCCCACAGCTTGAGGTTGAGGACGATCCAGATGTCTCTGATGAAACAGAGAGACCCAACCTAGGGGCCCCCAAGATTGGAAGATGGTTCCCAAGTATCTTCTTTGGGAGTATATCCCTTCCATCTGACTAAATACTGTAAACGACCTTTACTAATTCTGGAATCCAGTATAGAATGTACTTCATATTCCTCATCCTGCAGGTGGTGTTGGAGGAAGTACTGGATCCAAAGACCTCATGGATCGTTAAGGTTTCAAAAGTGAAACATGGAATGTTGAATGTATCTTTAATGAAGGAGGTAAACTAAGAGTTAGTGCATTAGAGTTGACAACCTTTATTATGGGAAAGGACCGATAAAGAGACCTCACAATTTTTTGCAAGGAATTTGGAGCTTCAAGTTTGTCGATAACCATACAAGATCTCCAACATTGTAGGCTGGTGGAATCCATCTATGAAGATCATAATACTTTTTCTGTGTTGTTTGAGCATCTTGGATGTTTTGGCGTAGAGTCTTGAAAATATCAGACAGTGAATTAGATAATTCATTGATCATAGGAGATGGAAAATTCTTGAAGGTCTTGTAAATTGTTGGAGGAAAATGAGAATGTCATCCAGGTATACCACCATACAGACGTCAAGTAGATCTCTGAACACATCATTGATAAAATGTTGAAACGTTGCAGGGGCATTGCATAGCCCCGAATGGCATAACCAAATAGTTGTATAGTCCATACCTAGTCCTGAAACGCAGTGAGCCATTCATCGCCCTCATCTGATACGTACCAAATTATATGTGCCACGTAAATCCAGTTTGGTGTAAATTGTTGCTCTATAAGTTCTGGTATAAGAGGTAAGGGATACCTGTTCTTAATGGTCCTTTTGTTTAACTCTCTGTAGTCAATTATAGGACGCAAGGATGAGTCCTTATTCTTGATGAAAAAGTCCAGCACCTGCTGGTGAGGTAGATGGTATGATTAAACCTTTGCGTATGTTGTCATCCAAATAGGTTTTTAGATGGTCTAATTCAGGTTGACTGAGAGGGGTATAAATGTCCATCAGGGAATCGTGGCTTCTGGCTGTAAGTCAATTGGGCAATCGTATATGCGATGGGGTTGGAGAGTTTCTGCCTCTTTTTTACTAAACGCGTCTACAAAATCTGCATAGTCATCTGGCAATTTAGTGTTAGTTTCAGGTAGCTGTAGTAGTATATGTTGAGGGAAACAAGTCTGACGACAGTAGGAGGAAGTAAATGAAATATGTAGTGTTGTCCAATCAATAGTAAGTTGGTGTAACTGTAGCCATTACATTCCTAGAACAATAGGGAGATGGTAAAACATCAAATACAATGTATTCAATATGCCCCTCAGGTGTTTTGACTAACAAAGGAATTGTTTCATAAGTAACAGGTCCAGTACTAATAGTGGAACCGCCAATAACTCTAATAGACAGTGGTTTGTGCTTCAAAATCAAAGGTATTTTATTTTTTTCAACCAAACTGCTATCAATGAAATTGCCATATGCTCCAGAATCTAATATGGCCTCAGTGGTCAAGTTGTTGTGATCATACTGTAAAGATAAAAACAAAAGACAGTAAGAAGTTGTCATGTCTGAAGTTTGGGAGGAGCATATAGACAAGGACTTAATTTTCTTGTTCCTCTGGAGGATGGGACACTCCTTTACAATGTTTGAGGGACTGGCACAGTACATTGCTTGTTTCTTCTGTGGTTCCTCTCTTCAGCAGTCAAAGGCCCCCTTATAACGCTGATTTCCATGGGTTCCTCAGTGGATCTGGGTGAAGCAGGTGATTGGGTAGTAGTTGTGTGACTCTTATAGATTGGTTCAGTATGATATTGTTCAGATCTTCTCTCTCTCAGTCTCCTATCAATCTGAATGCTGAGTTTCATTAATGACTCCAAAGAGTTTGGCATTTCTGTTCTTGCAAGTTCATCTTTAATTGATTCTGCGAGACCCAATCTAAATTGATTCCTAAGAGCAATGGGATTCCATTGGGAATCTGTGGCACACTGCTTGAAGTCGGTTGTGTATTCCTCGACAGGTCTTTTCCCTTGTTTTAGGCTGCGCATAGTAGCTTCTGCTGTCATTTGCAGATTGGTTTCCTGATAAAGTTCATCCATGCTGCTAAAGAAATCATCAAGTGATGCTAGGATTGGGTCATCATTCTCATAAAAAGTGTCTACCCAGCCTCTTGGCTCTCTTCTAAGAAAAGATATTATGGTCATTACCTTCACCCTTTGTGTACAATATGTTGTGGGTTTTAAGTTAAACAGTAAATGAAAGGCATTTTTTAAATTGCCTATACTTTTTTCTGTCTCCTGAAAAGGGGTCTGGTAATGATACTTGCGGTTCTGTGGTAGACTCAATTTGGTTGCTCTTTGTTGCAATTGAATCTGATCAAAATTTTGAGCAAGGTTGTATACAAACTGAGGGAGTTCTGCTGGATCCTTTTTTGAGGCTTAGAATTATGTAAGGATCTGATCACAGGAACAATTAGAATCACAACTGCAGTACAATTAGTAAGACATTTCTCCCTTTAGTTTGTTTGTTGCACCTATGACGACAATAGACTGCTATAGAGGAAGCAGAATAAATGTGTCAATGGTGTCTTTAATCCAAATTTATAGGAGTGAAAATGCTGATCCGCTTATTAAGCAATTCTGATACAAAGTTAAGAATTATGATATTGCAACAGACTATCTGATCAGGTTTGAAACAGACAGAATGTTTCAGATAGTTGACACTGAAGCAGTAAAAAGGGGCGGAGCCAAAGTCCATAATTTTACTAAGCAGTAAAGTTTGTTAAATGAAGTTTTACAATGTCCGGTAATTCTTAAGATGAAAAAGAAATGCTTGTAATTACTGTACCTCCTCTTCAGAATAATCCTGAGAGAGTTCTAAGGTAAGTAAGGCTTAAATCTGACACAGGAAATTAGTAGCACTCAGCTCTGTGAGGCTGACATGGAGACGCTGAAATACAAGTGCTGCAGCACTGGAATCAAACAGCTGAAAGTCTGTAACAAATGGAATGAAGGTTAAACTGCTAACCGAACTTAAATCCTTAATAAAGGTAAATCCACAGGATAGAATCTGCAGGCTTGTAAAATGAAGTAGCAATTTGAGCATGAAACTTCCTTCCAGGTATTTGGTAATATGGAAAGCTTGAGAGCTTAGATGATGCTTGCTTGCTGAGACAACTAAACAAAATTCTAAGCACCTGAGAGAGGGTGTGCTGAAAATTTAAAGGGAAAGTGGAATGTACCAAGATGAATAGAAGGGAGAACCTGGCAAGAATCCTGACACATACGTACACATGTATACATATAAACATATATATCTATACACATACAAATATACACACATATACCATATGACTTAAAATCACTTTCTGAACTGAACTTTCCCCCTATTTAATATGTATAAATATGGGTGAAATACTTTATTTTAAGATATGTGACGTGTTTTGTTATGCATATATCCTTAACACTTGACTTCAGGTCTCCAAGAGGGCTACATTTTCCAGTTCTATTATGTGTTGCACTTGAGCACAACACAACTCACCACACTGATGAGCAATGATAGTGCACCCCACATTAACCATTGAAAGTATGGGAGGGCGCATTCAAAAATGTTGGTTGCGTTAAGTTTTTCTGATTTTTTTCTTTCATAAAATGGTGAGAGTCCACAAGTCATCAAATGTGGCATTAAAGTCCAGTCTAATAACAAAACAACCAATATAACAGAGCATTTAATCCCTTCCACTATCCCATGATCCCTCAGTCAATTTGTTTGCCTCCAACAAGGAGTGATGGTAAAACTTGAACTGCTGAAAGAAGCTCTCTTACTGATTTGAGACCCATTTCCTCCTCAGAGAACCTATAAACAGGACAGAGTAGTAAACAGGAGTTCAGCCAGGCAGTGAAAAACTCTCCCAGTGTGGAGATGCTACCAGACTCCTACATAAAATGTTGGATGCCTACAGTGTGATGCTTCTTGCATGTCCTTGGTACTGTGCTTGCACTGCCTCGGATGGGCTTGTCTACTGGTCTTCTGCAGCTAAGGTGAGCACGGTAGACAAAGGTTCTGTACCATGCACCTTTATTACCCGCAGGTACACATGTTTTACATTGCCTGGGGACATAGCTATATACACAATTTAACACTGCATACACTTTTGGATACTTTTGGGCACTTTTTACAAAATTAAAAAAATGAAGGTATTGTCCTTTTTAAATTTACCTCTGTCACCTTTAGCACACACAGAGAGTTTCCGTCCTCATATTAAGCAGGCTCTCGGATGATCAAGAATGTTTTTAGGCCTGTAGGGAAAAATATTTTATTTACATGCAATACCTGATCTGCAGACCTCAGGGATTAAGTTTTTGGCACCAAAATAGCTTGCGCTCACTCTCTTTTCCCTCACTGACTGGTGGCCACACAGCTAACATTCATCTGGACATTAGGGGGCCCATTTATCAAAGGTCTTGCGGACCTGATCCGACACTGCGGATCAGGTCCGCAAGACCTCGCTAAATGCGGAGAGCAATACGCTCTCCACATTTAACATTGCACCAGCAGCTCACAAGAGCTGCTGGTGCAACGCCGCCCCCTGCTGACTCGCGGCCAATCGGCCGCCAGCAGGGAGCTGTCAATCAACCCGATCGTATTAGATCGGGTTGATTTCCGGCGGTTCCTGTCCGCCTGCTCAGAGCAGGCGGACAGGGTTATGAAGCAGCGGTCTTTAGACCGCTGCTTCATAACTTGTGTTTCTGGCGAGTCTGAAGACTCGCCAGAAACACGGCCCTTCAAGCTCCATACGGAGCTTGATAAATGGGCCTGTAGGAGTAGTAAGCACCCTTTATCTTTGCCCTTTAAAATGTAAAAAAATGACTATTTGATATAAGAAAGGATTAAATTAGATTAAGGCAAAGATCTTGTAATAAAGGGTGCTTACTACTCCTACAGGCCCATTTATCAAGCTCCGTATGGAGCTTGAAGGGCCGTGTTTCTGGCGAGTCTTCAGACTCGCCAGAAACACAAGTTATGAAGCAGCGGTCTAAAGACCGCTGCTTCATAACTTGTGTTTCTGGCGAGTCTGAAGACTCGCCAGAAACACGGCCCTTCAAGCTCCATACGGAGCTTGATAAATGGGCCTGTAGGAGTAGTAAGCACCCTTTATTACAAGATCTTTGCCTTAATCTAATTTAATCCTTTCTTATATCAAATAGTCATTTTTTTACATTTTAAAGGACTATCCATTATCCAATTTTTCTGATACACTTTTAGGGACTTCGGTATTGTGCCAATTTTTCTGTGTGCCCCTTAGGGGTTAAGCCTTTCTGTTCCTCTTATACTATATTTCGGTTCTGCTATCTAACTTTAGATACTTGCCTATTCTTATTGTATATTATGGAGCAAACTAGTGCAGTTCAATCTCAGGACATCATGTTGACCCTTTAAAAGGGTGATCTTCTGATAATTTAACCACTTCATAACAATCGGCTAGATTACGAGTTTTGCGGTAAGAGGGGTGCGGTGCTAACTTGCACGTTATTGTCACCGTAGAGCAAAATTGAGCTCCATACTGCACTCCAATACCAGCGCTGCTTAAGTCAGTGGTGAGCTGGTTGTACGTGCTCGTGCACGATTTCCCCATAGACATCAATGCCTAAACACCTGCAAAAAAGCAGCGTAAAGCTCCGTAACGCAGCCCCATTGATTCCTATGGGGAAACAAAATTTATGTTTACACCTAACACCCTAACATGAACCCGAGTCTAAACACCCCTAATCTTACACTTATTAACCCCTAATCTGCCGCTCCCGACATCGCTGCCACCTACATCATACTTATTAACCCCTAATCTGCCGCTCCGGACATCGCCGCCACCTACATTATACTTATTAACCCCTAATCTGCTGCCCCCAACATCGCCGACACCTACATTATATTTGTTAACCCCTAATCTCCCACCCCCAATGTCGCCGCAACCGACCTACACTTATTAACCCCTAATCTGCCGCCCCCAACGTCGCCGCCACTATAATAAACATATTAACCACTAAACCGCCGCACTCCCGCATTGGAAACACTAGTTAAATATTATTAACCCCTAATCTGCCGCCCCTAACATCGCCGCCACCTACCTACATTTATTAACATAAATTAAAAGAGAGAAGCGCTCAACCTGGAAATGAACAATAGCATAATAGCTTGTTCTATGGCTAGTTACCACCCAAGAAGCAGCCTCTTTTTGCTCAACATGTGCCTTTCACAGAGAAAAAAAAACTTTCCTGAAGCATATCAGTCTGATCCTGACTTCACAGTACAGTCCAGCCCCAAAATACCAGGCAATCCTTCTCTGAACGAGAGAAACAGCAAAACCCCAGACGTACGTTTCGGCCTATTGCGGGCCTCGTCAGTGAGGTGCAGCCATATCCCTCTAGGCACACTGAGCAACGGGTCCACGTCTGGATTCCCGCATCACACTTAGGGAGACTTCCCAAAATGTCATAATTTGCATAAATTAAAAGAGAGAAGCGCTCAACCTGGAAATGAACAATAGCATAATAGCTTGTTCTATGGCTAGTTACCACCCAAGAAGCAGCCTCTTTTTGCTCAACATGTGCCTTTCACAGAGAAAAAACTTTCCTGAAGCATATCAGTCTGATCCTGACTTCACAGTACAGTCCAGCCCCGAAATACCAGGCAATCCTTCTCTGAACGAGAGAAACAGCAAAACCCCAGACGTACGTTTCGGCCTATTGTGGGCCTCGTCAGTGAGGTGCAGCCATATCCCTCTAGGCACACTGAGCAACGGGTCCACGTCTGGATTCCCGCATCACACTTAGGGAGACTTCCCAAAATGTCATAATTTGCATAAATTAAAAGAGAGAAGCGCTCAACCTGGAAATGAACAATAGCATAATAGCTTGTTCTATGGCTAGTTACCACCCAAGAAGCAGCCTCTTTTTGCTCAACATGTGCCTTTCACAGAGAAAAACTTTCCTGAAGCATATCAGTCTGATCCTGACTTCACAGTACAGTCCAGCCCCGAAATACCAGGCAATCCTTCTCTGAACGAGAGAAACAGCAAAACCCCAGACGTACGTTTCGGCCTATTGTGGGCCTCGTCAGTGAGGTGCAGCCATATCCCTCTAGGCACACTGAGCAACGGGTCCACGTCTGGATTCCCGCATCACACTTAGGGAGATTTCCCAAAATGTCATAATTTGCATAAATTAAAAGAGAGAAGCGCTCAACCTGGAAATGAACAATAGCATAATAGCTTGTTCTATGGCTAGTTACCACCCAAGAAGCAGCCTCTTTTTGCTCAACATGTGCCTTTCACAGAGAAAAACTTTCCTGAAGCATATCAGTCTGATCCTGACTTCACAGTACAGTCCAGCCCTGAAATACCAGGCAATCCTTCTCTGAACGAGAGAAACAGCAAAACCCCAGACGTACGTTTCGGCCTATTGCGGGCCTCGTCAGTGAGGTGCAGCCATATCCCTCTAGGCACACTGAGCAACGGGTCCACGTCTGGATTCCCGCATCACACTTAGGGAGACTTCCCAAAATGTCATAATTTGCATAAATTAAAAGAGAGAAGCGCTCAACCTGGAAATGAACAATAGCATAATAGCTTGTTCTATGGCTAGTTACCACCCAAGAAGCAGCCTCTTTTTGCTCAACATGTGCCTTTCACAGAGAAAAACTTTCCTGAAGCATATCAGTCTGATCCTGACTTCACAGTACAGTCCAGCCCCGAAATACCAGGCAATCCTTCTCTGAACGAGAGAAACAGCAAAACCCCAGACGTACGTTTCAGCCTATTGTGGGCCTCGTCAGTGAGGTGCAGCCATATCCCTCTAGGCACACTGAGCAACGGGTCCACGTCTGTGAAGTCAGGATCAGACTGATATGCTACAGGAAAGTTCTTTTCTGTGAAAGGCACATGTTGAGCAAAAAGAGGCTGCTTCTAGGGTGGTAACTAGCCATAGAACAAGCTATTATGCTATTGTTCGTTCCCAGGTTGAGCGCTTCTCTCTTTTTATTTATGCAAATTATGACACTTAGGGAAATCTCCCTAAGTGTGATGCAGGAATCCAGACGTGGACCCGTTGCTCAGTGTGCCTAGAGGTATATGGCTGCACCTCACTGACGAGGCCCACAATAGGCCGAAACGTACGTCTGGGGTTTTGCTGTTTCTCTTGTTCAGAAAGGGATTGCCTGGTATTTCGGGGCTGGACTGTACTGTGAAGTCAGGATCAGACTGATATGCTACAGGAAAGTTCTTTTCTGTGAAAGGCACATATTGAGCAAAAAGAGGCTGCTTCTAGGGTGGTAACTAGCCATAGAACAAGCTATTATGCTATTGTTCGTTCCCAGGTTGAGCGCTTCTCTCTTTTTATTTATGCTACATTTATTAACCCCTAATCTGCCGCCCCCAACGTCGACGCCACTATAACTAAATTTATTAACCCCTAAACCTAAGTCTAACCCTAACACCCCCTAACTTAAATATAATTCAAATAAATCTAAATAAAACCTACTATTAATAACTAAATAATTCCTATTTAAAACTAAATACTTACCTGTAAAATAAACCCTAAGATAGCTACAATATCACTAATAGTTACATTGTATCTAGCTCAGGTTTTATTTTTATTTTACAGGCAAGTTTGGATTTATTTTAACTAGGTAGAATAGTTACTAAATAGTCATTAACTATTTACTAACTACCTAGCTAAAATAAATACAAATTTACCTGTAAAATAAAACCTAACCTGAGTTACACTAACACCTAACCTTACACTACAATTAAATAAATTACCTAAGTTAAATACAATTAACTAAATTAAATACAAATACCTAAATTACACAAAATAAAAAACAAATTACAAGCTATTTAAACTAATTACACCTAATCTAATAGCCCTAGCAAAATAAAAAAAGCCCCCCCAAAATAAAAAAAAACCTAGCCTAAATTAAACTACCAATAGCCCTTAAAAGGGCCCTTTGCGGGGCATTGCTCCAAAGAAATCAGCTCTTTTACCTGTAAAAAAAATACAAACAACCCCACAACAATAAAACCCACCACCCACACAGCCAACCCCCCAAATAAAACCCTAACTAAAAAACCTAAGCTCCCCATTGCCCTGAAAAGGGCATTTGGATGGGCATTGCCCTTAAAAGGGCATTTAGCTCTATTGCTGCCCAAACCCTTATCTAAAACTAAAACCCACCCAATAAACCCTTAAAAAAAACCTAACACTAACCCCCGAAGATCCACTTACATTTTTGAAGACCCGACATCCATCGTCAACGAAGCCGGGAGAAGTCCTCAACGAAGCTGCAAGAAGTCCTCAACGAAGCCGGGAGAAGTCTTCATCCATACCGGGAGAAGTGGTCCTCCAGATGGGCAGAAGTCTTCATCCAGACGGCATCTTCTATCTTCATCCATCCGGCAAGGAGCGGGTCCATCTTCAAGAGCATCCTCTTCTTCCGACGACTCCAGACGAATGAAGGTTCCTTTAAGTGATGTCATCCAAGATGGCGTCCCTTAGATTCCGATTGGCTGATAGAATTCTATCAGCTAATCGGAATTAAGGTTGAAAAGATCAGCCAATAGGATTGAGCTTGCATTCTATTGGCTGATTGGAACAGCCAATAGAATGCAAGCTCAATCCTATTGGCTGATTGGATCAGTAAGGGTGTTTGCGATGCGGGAGGGCCTTGGTTTAGGGGTTAATAGGTAGTTTATGGGTTTTAGTGTATTTTTTAACACTTTAGTTATGAGTTTTATGCTACAGCTTTGTAGTGTAAAACTCATAACTACGGACTTTAGAATGCGTTACGAATCTTGCGGGATAGGCTGTGCCGCTCACTTTTTGGCCTAAAAAAAAAGCTTTTAATACCGGCGCTATGGAAGTCCCATTGAAAAATGACTTTACGAAAATTGCGTAAGTTAATTTGCGGTACGGCCAAATAAGTATGTGGGACAGCTGTACCTACAAGACTCGTAATAGCAGCGGTAGTGAAAAAGTAGCGTTATGAGCCTTAACGCTGCTTTTTTACTCATAACGCAAAACTCGGAATCTAGCCGAATGTTTGCTATGTAACGATGTGTTTGGTGTGTCCCCCACTTAATTATGCCACTTATGCGCTGAGTCTATGTCAAATGCTAGACAGGGTAATGCAGCGTTGCATTTGCAGCAGAGTGCTCAAGGATTTACTACCCACCAGGTTTATCCACAGGACTGCTCAACTGAACTGTCTCCTAAACTTGAAGCAATTTATTCACTCTGCAGTTTCACAACTGATGGCTGTCATGTCCCCACCAGTTAAACACAAACCCATTTAAAGGGAAGAAGAAATTTTTTTTTCAGGGCCCTAGGCTCATCAGGGACATTCCTAAGGAGCTAACTGTCTATGTACCCTTTACATTCCAGGAGTACAATGAAATCAGAATCCTCCTCTACTGAGGACTATTATTCCTAAACCCAGCCCCCCCCCGCCCTGATAAAATAGCATCAGGAAGTGAAATACTCCTTCTGTCTCATATTCCCAAGAATCCTTTAAAGGCTATAGCTTTATTGGCATGTGTAACAGACCTAGAAGCTATGGGAGTGATTACTCTGGTCCCCTTAGAGGAACAGAATCAATTGTTCTATTCCAACCCTTTCATTATTTCAAATATCAAAACTCTGAACAAACCTTTGAAACTTCCAACTTTTAAAATGTAGACAATTTGCACTACACTTCCTTTAGTGCAGGAGAGGTAGTTTATGTCTACTGTAGACTTAAAAGTTGCTTATTTGCATATACATATTTACAGAGATCATAACAAATAAATCAGATTTTCCTTTCTAAGCAGACATTACCAATTTGTGGCACTCTCCTGTGGTCTGGCAATGGCACCAAGAATCTTCACAAAAATTCTTGAAGCTATTTTGTCAGAAGTGATAGCTCAGAGGATTGCAGTAGCTCCTTACCTAGATGAACAGTTCAGTTCCTTCATATTCATGGTTGGAAAACCAAGCTCTCTAGTACATGCTACTTCTCTCCAGATGGCACATATGAACAAAATTCTTCAGTTCCTTCATATTCATGGGCTCTTCCTACAGTGCTTCTTAGCTTCAATGCATTGAACTAGTAGGTCTCATGGTAGGGGCTTCAAGTGCTGTACCTTTTGCCAGATTTTATTTATGTCAGTTGAAACTGAGAATGTTGCAACATTGGAATGAAGTGTACAATAATCTATTTCAAGGATGATCTGTCTTAAGGCTTCAGAACAAGGCAATCCCTAACTTGGTGCCACCTCGGGAGGAGTGGTTAACTATCAACATCTTGCAACTGTGCAATCTCCAGGACTCTCCAGCGTTGGCCCTTATTAGACAGAAGACTTTTCTGAGGTTTCATTCACACAGTGTCACTGTGGTGACTTACATCAAGCTCCAAAAAGATACTCTCATTGACTTATATAAAAGAGGCAGCCCGCATTCTGACGTGAGCAGAACACCATCATTGTAAGATTTCAGCAAACCACATTCTGGGTGAGGACAACTGCGAAGCAAACTTACTCAGTTTTCAATTCCTTCACCCCATCAAATGGTTCCTAAATCAGGAGGTATTTGATCAAAATGTGGATCATAGGGGAAGGCCAGACATAGATCTCATGGCCTTACATTTGGATCACAAGCCACCCCAATATTTGAGATCCACAAGCAATTTTAATAGGGATTCCTTGGTTTTTCAATCTGAGTTATAGTTTTTATCCTTTTGTGTTACTATCCAGCATAATACCCAGGATAAATCAAGAAAGGGCCTCTGTCGGAGCAGCCCCAGAACACACCCTGCGGTGAGTCTGTCTGTGAATTTTTATCCGGATTAAACATCCCAAGTTTGTCATGAGAGCAGATAGAGACGGTCGATTCCCCACCTATAGTCAATGAAATTACTTCAGTGATTCTAAAACTGAAAAATCGTAAAGCTCCTGGGCCGGATGGATACACCTCCCTTTTCTATAGGTCCTTTGTGCACCAGATCTCTCCTATCTTGGCAAGAGTATTCGGTAAGGCGGGAGCCATAGGCTCTTTTCCCAAAGAATTCTTGCAAGCCACAATAGTCACCCTGCCAAAACCGGGCAAATCCTCGGATGCTTGCCCTAACTTCAGGCCCAACTCTTTGTTGAATGATGACACCAAGGTGTACGCCAAGGTGCTAGCTAATCGCATGAACGCTATTATCCCTCAATTAATAAACCCCAACCAGGTCGGCTTCACGTTGGTCTGTGAGGGCCCAGATAACACTAGGAGGCTTCTCAACATTCTCTTGGAGGCCGGTCGGCTCGGCCAACCTTGTGTCATTTTATCCCTCGACGCTGAGAAAGCCTTTGACCGGGTCGACTGGCTTTACCTGAGGGAGGTGCTGCTGACGTTTGGCTTTCCCCAAGGATTCTGTAACAGAATTATGGCCCTATATTCCTCCCCCTCAGCTAGGGTGAGTGGGATTAGGTTTTTGCTCCCCCAGCTTTAAAATCTCTAATGGAACTCGACAGGGCTGCTCCTTATCCCCGCTGCTCTTTGCTCTTGCGATGGAGCCATTAGCGGAGAGAATTAGGGGTTCTCCAGAGATCAAGGGAGTTAATATCTCGGGCAGTTTACATAAAGTAATTTTTTTTGCGGCCGACCTAACTGTCGTTACCTCCAAGCCTCTTTCCTCGCTTCCAGCCCTGTTTCTCATCCTAGAGGAGTTCGAAAAAGTTAGCTATTACAAGCTGAACGTCTCTAAAACAATCGCATATGCATTAAATATTCCAGACATAGATGTTCAGTCGCTGACATCTGGGTGTCTACCTCTCCCATGATATCCCCACGGTTATTTCTAGCAATTTTGCCCCTCTCTTACAAAAATTTAAGAACCTATTGAAGTAATGTTACTCCCCCTTTTTATCCTGGTGGGGGCATATAGCTGCGGTAAAGATGAACCTACTCCCCAAAATAACATACCTTTTCCGTTGTCTCCCAATACCGATTCCCAAACCCTTACTAATTTACTTTCAGAGGGCATGCAACCTTTTCATTTGGAAGGGAAAACGGTCGAGAATAGTGGTAAAATACCCATATAATCCGGTTTTGGCGGGGGGGGGGGACTGCTCTTCCTAATATTATCAAATACCATGAGGCAGCGAGACTAGCCCATTTATCGGCCTGGGGTGATCACACGCTAAATAGTAGATGGGCGGCTATAGAACAAAACTCTATACTCTCGGAAACCCCTTTGCAATATTTAATTTGGATTCCTAAACCTGTTAGGCATTCGACTATTTCTGAGAACTACATAGTACAGGCAAACCTCAGATTCTGGGACAAAATTTGTCACTCTGCCGGTATATCCCCACACCCCTCTCCAATACATCCCTTAGCTGGCCTTCTGCAAGCCTTACCGAACTCACACTTAGAGTGGTGGGAGGAACAGGGGTTCTTGACGGTGTCAGACCTATGGGTCGGCGGGTCCATTCCAAATCAGGTACTCACATAGGCCCCCCTTTCATTTTGAATTTTACAGGCTGAAGAGCTTTTTGAGATCTTGGGGGTACCTTAGTGCCCCCCCCCCCCAGATCATGTACTAAGTGGGAGAGGAGATGGAGCCCGGAGATACGTATCCCTAGGATATTTTCAATGGCCTATGTGGATATCTTGAATACACCCGTTTTTTGTAAGACCCCCCAAGTTAAGCATTTGGAGAGAGTGCTTGGATTTGAGGCATCAGAGGAGTCCTGGTCCAGAGCCATATTACACACCAAGAGCGCTATTCACAATGTTACCTATTTGGAGCTGTTCCACAAAATTGTATTCCAATGGCACTTAACTCCTCTTAGATTATTTCAATTTCCCATTCTCAATCCCCCTTATGTTGGAGGGGTTGCGGGAGACTTGGTTCTGCAGTTCACATGTAGTGGTCATGCCCCAAAATCCATAGGCTTTGGACCAGGGCTCTTCTATGCTGCAGGTGGTTTGGGGTAAGCTGGGGGGGACATGCTCTGAAAGGTCTGTTCCATATGTTCTCCGAGAGGCTCTCGGCTCAGGTTCTTAACATATGTATATACTTATTTACTGCAGTTAAGCTGGCTATAGCCAGATCATGGCGCCAGCCTAAGAGCCCAGGGTGGTCTCTAGTCCTTACAATTATGACACACATGGAGACAATGGAATGCCCCATTTTTGCGGGTAATAACAAAACTGACATCCACTGCCTGAGCTGGAAGCTTTGGAGACAATGCCTTGAGCCAGGGGGAACTTATGTACTTAATAGAATGGGTACACAATCACAACTATCCCTGATACAGCACCAATCAGCTGGGAAAATTGTCCCCTATCTCCCCCCCCCTTTTTTTTGTCTCCTCCATCTACTCTCTATACGTTTTTCTTCTCTTTGTTCTATTTCCCCCTAGGGCCAGGAGTACTTTTGACAAGACCTTTCCTGGAGTATCTGACTGTCTATGGGGCCACAGTTCTTAGTTAATATATCTCACCGCTTTGGTTTCCTTATGTTTCTATAGTGCATACATTACTTATTTTTACGTATGACTCTCAGGGAATTCTACAGTGCGGGTCTTTGGTATTTATATGACTGTGTAGTTCATTTTATTGTGCAGATCGAGGTGTTATTATGATACATATAGTTCCCTTGTTGGCTCTTTATTATGTGGTTTCTCTCACACCTCAACTCTTTCTCATTTATGTGGATAGCTCATAATGTGAACTCTTTGAATTTTTATGCTACCAGACTGTACCCATATGGAAAATGTTTACCCCTTTTTTTTTTTACTTGTACTGTTGAAACGCATATATTGTACTCTTGAAAAACTTTCAATAAAATATATTTAAACAAAAAAGAAAAGGCCTCTGTGATTCTGATTGCTCCATCATGATTGCTTTCTCAATTTGCATTCTTTTATCAAGACATCAAATCTCTCAATTTGACAGCATGGCGATTGAACACCTATAGAATCTGCAGGGGGCGGCATTGCATCAGCAGTTCACCAGAACTGCTGGTACAATGATAAATGCCGACAGTGTATGCTGTCTGCATTTATCGATGTTTATCGATGTGCGGCGGACATGATACGCTACTTCATATCATGTCTGCTCGCACATTGACAAATGCACATTGATTAAAGTCTTTTACAAAACCCCTTGATAATCCACTTATCACAACCTTGGGAAAATATCTTGCTCAAAAAAAATTAACAACAGTATTCCAATCAATCAGAAAATATAAAACTTTTCCATCAGTATTTGGTCAGATAATAAGACTTTTCTAATTTGAAAAAAAAAACTATTTTTGTTTTTTGGCATATCTATTTGCAAGTTATTTTTTATGTTAATATTTTTTCTACAGATCAATCAGTTTACATGTTATTAAATAACTTTTTTTTTATTATTTTTTTTAATAAAATATGGGAAATATAGCGGTCCATTCTAATCTATTAGCATTTTTATTTGTAATATATAAACATATATCACTTATGTGAATTATAATTATTGTAAAATGCTTGTAACACTTGTTTTTAAATAATTCCAGCCACTTCGATATGTGTCATTTGTGGATCAAGACAATTTTATCATGGTGGATACAAACTTAACGAAAAGTTTACAAAAAACTGAAGGTGAATGTGTGCAGGTAGGTTACATTGCAAATAATTAGCAAAATACTGTTTTTTTTCACGAATAGGCTCTTGTTTACTCAGGGTCATCTTTGGCAGATGGATGGAAGGATCAATAGAAAGACAGATAGATAGATAGATAGATAGATAGATAGACCGACAGACATAAAGACAGCATTGGCTTTGCAGGCTGTTTGGGCAGGTGGGTACTAGATCCCCAAGATAAATTGCTGCCTCCCCTTTCCCCCCAAAATTATCACCCCTTGTTTTCCTCCCCCCACTCTGACCAGATCCTTCCCCACATGACATGGCTAATCCTCTTGAGTTCATTAATGATTAATAAAAATATAATTATAAAAGAAACAGATAAAGGAAGAGCTGTGACAAAGAGGTACAGGTTTACCAAAAGTTATCCATATATTCCAACAAATCAAATTAATAGAGAGATATATCATATAACAACAAGAGAATAGCATAATCTTAAAGGAATTTAAAAATTGCTTGATAGTAAAACATCCAGTTTGATCTTGTCATATACACTCTCCCTAAAATTCATAAGAATATTGCTAATCCACTAGGTACACCCATAGGGGAAGGGGTAGGGTCAGTATTTTTCTAGATAGCTGTTTTCCTTATTTATGAGATCTACCTCATATCTGAAGGATAACAGTGATTTCTTTTTATCCTTTTATTTATAAAGAGAATCTGAACAGAAATAGGTACTTTTTGTAGAATATATAAACACAAACAGCACATCCTAAGGCTCAAATGTATTTAATCAAACAGGTTTGTGCGCAAAGAATAAAAACACACTTGCTAGAAGTATGTAGTAAAAGGATTAAATATAGAAAGAAGTCCTCATGTGTAGTTCGCAATCCGCTACAGCGTTATAGTTCCTTGGCTATAATCAATGGGTCGGCTTGTTCGTTATCAAGCACTCGGCCTACAGAGCTTTGGGAAACCAGCTACGGATCCTGCCAGAGGACACAATACCCTAGTAAGCTGCTGCTAATCAGAAATGAAAAACACATTTATACAAAATAGACAAAATGTTAGCAGCGCTATCACAAAAAAACGCTTATTAACACATTGGGGTATATTTAACATAGTGCGAGCGGACATGATACGATGTAACATATCATGTCCGCTACACATCGATAAATTGTGAACTGCTGGTGCAATGCCGCCCCCTGCAGATTTGCAGCCAATCAGACACTAGCAGGGGTGTTAATCAAACTGATCGTATTCGATTGGGTTGATTTCTGTCCGCTACTTCAGAGTAGCCGGACAAGTTATGGAGCAGCGGTCTTTAGACCACTGCTTCATAACTTCTATTTCTGGCGAGCCTGAAGGCTCGCTGGAAAAAACATAATTTATGCTTACCTGATAAATTCCTTTCTTCTGTTGTGTGATCAGTCCACGGGTCATCATTACTTCTGGGATATAACTCCTCCCCAACAGGAAATGCAAGAGGATTCACCCAGCAGAGCTGCATATAGCTCCTCCCCTCTACGTCAGTCCCAGTCATTCGACCAAGAATCAACGAGAAAGGAGTAACCAAGGGTGAAGTGGTGACTGGAGTATAATTTAAAAGATATTTACCTGCCTTAAAACAGGGCGGGCCGTGGACTGATCACACAACAGAAGAAAGGAATTTATCAGGTAAGCATAAATTATGTTTTCTTCTGTTATGTGTGATCAGTCCACGGGTCATCATTACTTCTGGGATACCAATACCAAAGCAAAAGTACACGGATGACGGGAGGGATAGGCAGGCTCATTATACAGAAGGAACCACTGCCTGAAGAACCTTTCTCCCAAAAATAGCCTCCGAAGAAGCAAAAGTGTCAAATTTGTAAAATTTGGAAAAAGTATGAAGCGAAGACCAAGTTGCAGCCTTGCAAATCTGTTCAACAGAGGCCTCATTCTTAAAGGCCCAAGTGGAAGCCACAGCTCTAGTGGAGTGAGCTGTAATTCTTTCAGGAGGCTGCTGTCCAGCAGTCTCATAGGCTAAACGTATTATGCTACGAAGCCAAAAAGAGAGAGAGGTAGCAGAAGCTTTTTGACCTCTCCTCTGTCCAGAATAAACGACAAACAGGGAAGAAGTTTGGCGAAAATCTTTAGTTGCCTGCAAGTAGAACTTGAGGGCACGAACTACATCCAGATTGTGTAGAAGACGTTCCTTCTTTGAAGAAGGATTTGGACACAAGGATGGAACAACAATCTCTTGATTGATATTCCTGTTAGTGACTACCTTAGGTAAGAACCCAGGTTTAGTACGCAGAACTACCTTGTCTGAGTGAAAAATCAGATAAGGAGAATCACAATGTAAAGCTGATAACTCAGAGACTCTTCGAGCCGAGGAAATAGCTATTAAAAACAGAACTTTCCAAGATAACAATTTTATATCAATGGAATGAAGGGGTTCAAACGGAACACCCTGTAAAACGTTAAGAACTAAGTTTAAACTCCATGGCGGAGCAACAGCTTTAAACACAGGCTTGATCCTAGCTAAAGCCTGACAAAAGGCCTGGACGTCTGGATTTTCTGACAGACGCCTGTGTAACAAGATGGACAGAGCTGAAATCTGTCCCTTTAATGAACTAGCTGATAAACCCTTTTCTAAACCTTCTTGTAGAAAGGACAATATCCTAGGGATCCTAACCTTACTCCAGGAGTAACGTTTGGATTCGCACCAGTATAGGTATTTACGCCATATTTTATGGTAAATCTTTCTGGTAACAGGCTTCCTAGCCTGTATCAGGGTATCAATAACCGACTCAGAAAAACCACGTTTTGATAAAATCAAGCGTTCAATTTCCAAGCAGTCAGCTTCAGAGAAGTTAGATTTTGATGTCTGAATGGACCCTGTATCAGAAGGTCCTGTCTTAGAGGTAGAGACCAAGGCGGACAGGATGACATGTCCACTAGATCTGCATACCAAGTCCTGCGTGGCCATGCAGGCGCTATTAGAATCACTGATGCTCTCTCCTGTTTGATTTTGGCAATCAATCGAGGAAGCAGCGGGAAGGGTGGAAACACATAAGCCATCCCGAAGTTCCAAGGTGCTGTCAAAGCATCTATCAGAACCGCTCCCGGATCCCTGGATCTGGACCCGTAGAGAGGAAGTTTGGCGTTCTGGCGAGACGCCATGAGATCTATCTCTGGTTTGCCCCAACGTCGAAGTATTTGGGCAAAGACCTCCGGATGAAGTTCCCACTCCCCCGGATGAAAAGTCTGGCGACTCAAAAAATCCGCCTCCCAGTTCTCCACTCCCGGGATGTGGATTGCTGACAGGTGGCAAGAGTGAGACTCTGCCCAGCGAATTATCTTTGATACTTCCATCATTGCTAGGGAGCTTCTTGTCCCTCCCTGATGGTTGATGTAAGCTACAGTCGTGATGTTGTCCGACTGAAACCTGATGAACCCCCGAGTTGTTAATTGGGGCCAAGCCAGAAGGGCATTGAGAACTGCTCTCAATTCCAGAATGTTTATTGGAAGGAGACTCTCCTCCTGATTCCATAGTCCCTGAGCCTTCAGAGAATTCCAGACAGCGCCCCAACCTAGTAGGCTGGCGTCTGTTGTTACAATTGTCCAGTCTGGCCTGCTGAATGGCATCCCCCTGGACAGGTGTGGCCGATAAAGCCACCATAGAAGAGAATTTCTGGTCTCTTGATTCAGATTCAGAGTAGGGGACAAATCTGAGTAATCCCCATTCCACTGACTTAGCATGCACAATTGCAGCGGTCTGAGGTGTAGGCGTGCAAAAGGTACTATGTCCATTGCCGCTACCATTAAGCCGATCACCTCCATGCATTGAGCTACTGACGGGTGTTGAATGGAATGAAGGACACGGCATGCATTTAGAAGCTTTGTTAACCTGTCTTCTGTCAGGTAAATCTTCATTTCTACAGAATCTATAAGAGTCCCCAAGAATGGAACTCTTGTGAGAGGAAAAAGAGAACTCTTCTTTTCGTTCACTTTCCATCCATGCGACCTTAGAAATGCCAGAACTAACTCTGTATGAGACTTGGCAGTTTGAAAGCTTGAAGCTTGTATTAGAATGTCGTCTAGATACGGAGCTACCGAAATCCCTCGCGGTCTTAGTACCGCCAGAAGGGCACCCAGAACCTTTGTGAAGATTCTTGGAGCCGTAGCCAATCCGAATGGAAGAGCTACAAACTGGTAGTGCCTGTCTAAGAAGGCAAACCTTAGGTACCGGTGATGATCTTTGTGAATCGGTATGTGAAGGTAAGCATCTTTTAAATCCACTGTGGTCATGTACTGACCCTTTTGGATCATGGGTAAGATTGTCCGAATAGTTTCCATTTTGAACGATGGAACTCTTAGGAATTTGTTTAGAATCTTTAAATCTAAGATTGGCCTGAAAGTTCCCTCTTTTTTGGGAACCACAAACAGGTTTGAGTAGAACCCTTGTCCTTGTTCCGACCGCGGAACCGGATGGATCACTCCCATTAATAACAGATCTTGTACACAGCGTAGAAACGCTTCTTTCTTTATCTGGTTTGTTGACAACCTTGACAGATGAAATCTCCCTCTTGGGGGAGATAATTTGAAGTCTAGAAGGTATCCCTGAGATATGATCTCTAGCGCCCAGGGATCCTGAACATCTCTTGCCCAGGCCTGGGCGAAGAGAGAAAGTCTGCCCCCCACTAGATCCGGTCCCGGATCGAGGGCTCTCGGTTCATGCTGTCTTTGGGGCAGCAGCAGGTTTCCTGGCCTGCTTGCCCTTGTTCCAGGACTGGTTAGGTTTCCAGCCTTGCCTGTAACGAGCAACAGCTCCCTCCTGTTTTGGTGCAGTGGAGGTTGATGCTGCTCCTGTTTTGAAATTCCGAAAGGGACGAAAATTAGACTGTCTAGCCTTAGCTTTGGCTTTGTCTTGAGGTAGGGCGTGGCCCTTACCTCCTGTAATGTCAGCGATAATTTCTTTCAAACCGGGCCCAAATAAAGACTGCCCCTTGAAAGGTATATTAAGTAATTTGGACTTAGAAGTAACATCAGCTGACCAGGATTTTAGCCACAGCGCCCTACGTGCCTGGATGGCGAATCCTGAGTTCTTAGCCGTAAGTTTGGTTAAATGTACTACGGCCTCCGAAATGAATGAATTAGCTAGTTTAAGGACTCTAAGCCTGTCCGTAATGTCGTCTAGCGTAGATGAACTAAGATTCTCTTCCAGAGACTCAATCCAAAATGCTGCCGCAGCCGTAATCGGCGCGATACATGCAAGGGGTTGCAATATAAAACCTTGTTGAACAAACATTTTCTTAAGGTAACCCTCTAATTTTTTATCCATTGGATCTGAAAAAGCACAGCTATCCTCCACCGGGATAGTGGTACGCTTAGCTAAAGTAGAAACTGCTCCCTCCACCTTAGGGACCGTTTGCCATAAGTCCCGAGTGGTGGCGTCTATTGGAAACATCTTTCTAAATATTGGAGGGGGTGAGAACGGCACACCGGGTCTATCCCACTCCTTAGTAACAATTTCAGTTAGTCTCTTAGGTATAGGAAAAACGTCAGTACTCGCCGGTACCGCAAAGTATTTATCCAACCTACACAATTTCTCTGGTATTGCAACGGTGTTACAATCATTGAGAGCTGCTAAAACCTCCCCTAGTAATACACGGAGGTTCTCCAATTTAAATTTAAAATTTGAAATATCTGAATCCAATCTGTTTGGATCAGAACCGTCACCCACAGAATGAAGCTCTCCGTCCTCATGCTCTGCAAGCTGTGACGCAGTATCAGACATGACCCTAGTATTGTCAGCGCACTCTGTTCTCACCCCAGAGTGATCACGCTTGCCTCTTAGTTCTGGTAATTTAGACAAAACTTCAGTCATAACAGTAGCCATATCTTGTAATGTTATCTGTAATGGTCGCCCAGATGTACTAGGCGCCATAATATCACGCACCTCCCGGGCGGGAGATGCAGGTACTGCCGCGTGAGGCGAGTTAGTCGGCATAACTCTCCCCTCGCTGTTTGGTGAAATTTGTTCAAATTGTACAGATTGACTTTTATTTAAAGTAGCATCAATACAGTTAGTACATAAATTTCTATTGGGCTCCACCTTGGCATTGGAACAAATGACACAGATATCTTCCTCTGAGTCAGACATGTTTAACACACTAGCAATAAACTTGCAACTTGGTTATAATCTTTTTTAGCAAAAACGTACTGTGCCTCAAAGAGGTACTAAACGATTAAATGACAGTTGAAATAATGAACTGAAAAAACAGTTATAGCATCAAACTTTAAAACAACACAACTTTTAGTAAAGGTTTGTTCCCATTAGTAAAATAACAATAATTAAATTTGACATAAAAAATTACAGAGCAACGTTTTTATTCACAGTCAATATAAAATTCTCACAGCTCTGCTGAGAGAATCTACCTCCCTCCAAAGAAGTTTGAAGACCCCTGAGATCTGTCAGAGATGAACCGGATCATGCAGGAAATATAAGAGTAGCTGACTGGAAATTATTGATGCGTAGCAAAGAGCGCCAAAAACGGCCCCTCCCTCTCACACACAGCAGTGAAGAGAAACGAAACTGTCACAATTAAAAGCAAACAACTGCCAAGTGGAAAATAATGCCCAAATATTTATTCACTCAGTACCTCAGAAATGTAAACGATTCTACATTCCAGCAAAAACGTTTAACATGATAAATACTTATTAAAAGGATTAGTGACTTTTAACAGAGTAGTTCCGGTGAAATACCATCCCCAGAATACTGAAATGTATACATACATGTCATTATAACGGTATGGCAGGATTTTCTCATCAATTCCATTCAGAAAATAAAAACTGCTACATACCTCAAGCAGATTCATCTGCCCGCTGTCCCCTGATCTGAAGCTTTTACCTCCCTCAGATGGCCGAGAACAGCAATATGATCTTAACTACTCCGGTTAAAATCATAGTAAAGAACTCTGGTAGATTCTTCCTCAAACTCTGCCAGAGAAGTAATAACACGCTCCGGTGCTATTGTAAAATAACAAACTTTTGATTGAAGTCATAAAAACTAAGTATAATCACCATAGTCCTCTCACACATCCTATCTAGTCGTTGGGTGCAAGAGAATGACTGGGACTGACGTAGAGGGGAGGAGCTATATGCAGCTCTGCTGGGTGAATCCTCTTGCATTTCCTGTTGGGGAGGAGTTATATCCCAGAAGTAATGATGACCCGTGGACTGATCACACATAACAGAAGAAAAGGGGCCCTTGATAAATCGGCCCCTGTGTCTGGAATCTAAACACTAATTATAGATACAATGTTTAAAAAATAATGTTTGAATAGATAAATCACGTTACTTAAGTATCTATGAATCAACAGATGGTAAAAATGTGAGAAAGTTCCACAAACTTGCCACTTCACACGGAGTAATACCCAAGTAAATAGTCAGTATATTGATTTATGAGCGGTGCTGCAGTAAAGGGGGCTTGTTCGCTCCTTTTGGGCAAGCATGAAATCAGATCTGTAGAATATATAAACACAAACAGCACATCTGTTTTGTACATATCATGATATAAAGTTAAACAATAATTTGAGTTACTTTTACAGATTGAAAGACCTAAACATTCCTCTGATAGGATAAGAGAGAGAGAGAGGAGAAAAAAACAAACAAACAAAACTCTGTGTCATTTTATCATCCTCTATAAAGTGATGAGAATTACAAAATGTGCAACAACAAAAATGTGGCTTTATTTTTTTTTTTTTTTCATAAAAAGTGAAAAATCTGATGAAGCAAAACATATACACAAGAGAGAAGAGAAAAAAAACAATGGGGGAGAAGAAACTCCAAATGCCACTTTATCATCCTCTGTGAAGTGTCGAGGATTACAATATGTGAAGAAAAACAACAACATATTTCTATGAATCCAGTTCATCTAATCAGAATATAAATATATATTAACAAGTAGAAGCTCTCAACCATGCACGAACAACAGCTCAATATCTTGCCCTCTAACAAATTGCCACACGGGAACAACCTCCTTTTGCCTTATTGTGCTTACACAGAAGAGAACTGTCCTGAAGTATATATAGTTCATTTTACTTATGTAACCAGCTTGTACTTTGTATTTGCGCTATAACTTACTTTTTAATATACATATGAAATTCAAATACCCCACGCTGCTCCGCCCACCTCAAAAATACATTTTTTCTGTGAGCTAAAGGTTTGAATTGTTGTCCAATCAGTGCTCTAGCAACAATAAAAGGACCATATGGGAAGAGCGCAGATTGGAGAACAATTCAAACCATTTGCTCACAGAAAAATTGAGTTTTGACTGACGGTGGAGTGCAGGGTATTTGAATTTCATAGAAAACCAGGAAGGCAAAAGCAGACACTGCCGTGTTCAAGAGGACACTGTTTGTTTATTTGAATTTCATATCTATAGTAAAAAGTAAGTTAAAGCGCATCTTTATTACAACTGATGAATTAAACTTGATCTAAAAGGTCACTAAAATTCCAGATCTGATTTTAAAAAGGGGAGAGTTTACCATATAACCTATAGTGTACTATTTGTCCACAAGGTGTCACTGTTGTCACAAATCTTTGGAACGGAAGCTGCTAAATCTTTTTAATGCAGTAGAAGGAAAACCATGTCATTTTAAGACTAATAAAAAAGAATCCTAAGGCTGTCAATCCAAATAATTAATTTCAATGTAATCCACTTACAATGGATTCTCACTCATAATTACTTTTTAATAGATATGGAATGTGAAATGTAGAACAATCAGCATATATTGTTAACATTTCACATTCTATTCACTGCAGTAGCTCTACAAAATAACAGTTCTATACACCTAGGAGACAAACTGACCATTCTCACTTACGCCATAACTCAGGAAATCCATCCTTTAACCTCATAACTTCTCCCACTCATGATTGGCTGTATAGATTAAACCTCGAAAATTCATATTTGATGGGTGGCTGCTTGTTTTGATCTTGATAAGCATTTTTATTGTAATAAAATCTAGCACCTAGTGAGCACAAGCTAGTAAACTGTGTAATTTAATATATGTTCTTCTTTACCTTATATTTGCAGAAAGAAAACACTTTGGGATTTAGTAAAGCGACTTTACACAGTCAATGTTCTATCCAAACTGAGATGGCCGTTAATGAATCAGAAATACATCTGCTTAACATTAAAAAGAAACCTTCCCCTTCTTCCCGCCCACAATGGTGCAAGTGTCTAAAGTGCTTGGGAAGAAAGAAGTTTGAGGATCAGCTCTGCTGTAGATTAAATAATGGGGAATGCATTACAAACTCAGATCTATTTAAAAAAATGGTTCTTTCCACAGATAACCTAATATATATTCTTCAGTATAATAATCCTTTACTTAACAAACATGATATAAGCAAAGAAGATCTAGTGCAGTGTGCTGAGAAGCAGTATATCCGGTGGCGTTTCGGGTCTAATAAGGATGTATTGGGCTTTGCCACTATACCAAGCTGTTGTAAAAATGCCATTACTGAAAATATGGAAAAACATGATGGTAGCTGATTTTGTTTTTGTTTGGTTCTTTTGTATTATTATTCTAAAGGCTATTCGTGATTCATTTATGTTGACTCCATCAAACTCTAATAACTTAATCATTCATGTATTTTATTAATTAATGTACATTTAGAATATATGTCTTTTAACATGGTGAAAATTCTATTTTGTATTAACAGCCAATATAAAGTAAATAACACATGGTTAATTAGTGTATAATACTTAAACATTTGTAACATTTTATAACATTTACAACTGTACTATAGAATGATAACTATGTGTAGTCAAAGTATTGCCAACCTTTATGAAACTGAGCAATAAATTTAGCAATAAATAAATAAAAACAAATATGCACAATAAATGAGCCTTATTTTGGACTCAAACATA